>NC_056735.1:1706461581-1706464081 GCF_019279795.1 Protopterus annectens
CGTTCATAATCATCATTAGACGAACAAATTCGTCTAATCCGCTGAAATTGAGCTGTAGGTATATTAATAATATGTGGAGGATGGCAACTGTTAGCCAACAATAAAGAATTTTTTGAAAATGGTTTCCTGTGTAATGTTGTAACTACAGTGCCATCTAATGTCTTAGTGACATGTACATCAAGGAAATCAACTGTAAACAGGTCTATTTTGCCTGTAAACTTAATCCCAAACATATTCTTATTGAGATATTCAACAAAAATATCCATTCGCCCACAGTGCCATTCCATATAACCCAGCAGTCGTCTAGGTATCTCCGCCACATCAAAAGCTGTTTCTTAAATGCAAAACCCTCCTGGTAAATATATTGGGCTTCAAATAAGCCCATAAACAGGTCTGCATATGTGGGAGCGAAAGTTGCCCCCATAGCTGTTCCCTTGCTTTGGAGATACCACTGGTCCTGAAAGCTGAAAACATTATGTTCCAACACCATGGTTAGTATATTGATAACAAAGTCCATGTCATCTCGGGTATAATTACCAGCTTGTGTCAACCAATGATGTACAGCTCTAATACCACCCTGATGTGGAATACTGGTATATAGAGACTGTACATCTAAAGTTCCCAAATGAGCTTCAACTGGTACTTGCAAATCCTCCATCAGGGATAAAAATTCAGTGGTATCTTTGATACGTGCCCTAACCTGATGTAAGAGGTTTTAATCTGAATTCCAAGTATTCAGAAAGGGGCTCAGTTAATGAACCTCTGCCTGCTACTATTGGCCTGCCCGGTGTACACACTAGGGTTTTATGAATCTTGGGGACGAGGTAGAAATACTGGTGTTTAGGTGAATCCACTTTCAATTGTTTGTATAAACTTTCAGTAATACTACCCCTCTTGAAAGCTCTACTTAAATACCTGTCTATGGTGTTCTTAAAATCGAGTGTCGGGTCCATTGGGAGCTTGATATACGAGATAGAATCATTTAACTGCCTCATAGCTTCCTGAGTATACTCTGTTCTATCCCAAATCACCGTGGCTCCCCCCTTATCAGCCCCCACTATAAATGATATCTTTGTTGTTAATCAAAGTTTGCAAAGCCTCATACTCATCTTTAGTAAGATTCTTAGTATGATTAATAAATATACTAGAACGGTTTGTTTGTAAATCCTGCATTACCAGATTTTCAAAAGTTTTCACAACACTATTATATGGAGGCTGAAAATCAGATTTTTTAAAATGAAAATGCTCATCCATATTGTGGCATTGTTCTTGTAACTGGTGTGAAAAGTAATATTTGAGATTTAAACTTCTAGTAAATTGCTTAACATCTTTAATGACATCAAAGTGGGAAACATAAAATGATGGTACATAACCCAACCCCTTGTTAAGCAGTTTAATTTGACTTGCATCAAAGGTACATTTTGAAAGATTAACAATCAAGTTGTTCACATTATTATCAGAGCTTTCAATGTCCCCATTTTCATCTAGAAAAGTTGCACATTCTCCACTTGCAGGTTCGACAGGAACAACTGTTGTATATCTTTTGTGGCGATGTTTCCGGCCTCCTCGCCTAAAGGGGTATTAGGCCTCTTTCTCACCGGTGAACTGTGCTGCTCTGTGTCCCCCACGTCATTATCAGTATCCTTATTTGAGAAGCTGGATGAAAAATCAGTCATTTCAGTGGCCTGTGGATTTTTTAAGATAGGTCTGCCCCTTTTACGTTTTGCAGACCCACTTCATATACATATATACACACACACACACACCGAGAGAGCAAATAATGTATAAATGCTGAAAAAAAAATCCAAGTTTTGCCATAGTTTCCTGACAATAAAGCAGAGTAATAGTACAGACAGGCTAACAGCACACATACGTATGTCTGACAGAAATGCTGAAAGTTTCCTCAGAAACAGTAAAATAACAAGCATTTGTCAAAGACAGACTCCAAACAAATACTGCTACAAGCAGAAATTCCCACAGGAAATATTGTAAGCACCGACAGAAACAAGACAATAAAATAGTTTAAACAAACAGAGGGAGAATATTAAATCTATTACAATGAGAAGAAAGGGGTCCCCAAATGGGGCTTATCTGAGCAATAAGCTGGAATAATCAGCAGCAGTAGATCCCGTGAACAGTCAGAGTACTTTCTATGGATGGCAGAAAAAACTTAACACTCATTTCCTATGACAGCTGACGTCTTCTGCCTCAGGATTTGCTCAGCCATATGTCACAGGAAGAGACCGGGAGGGGAAACTGAGCTTTTGAAAGCTGGCTAGTACTGGGTTACCTTGGTCTATAACCCAAAATGCCACATAGGGCAAGGGAATGATGAACGTCTGTGGCAGAAGTCCTAACAAAAAAAATCTTCCATGTCAAAAGTGCAATGGGCTGACCCCCCCCCCCCTCCCCACCACTGACGCTGTGCATCACATCTTTTCGCCACTTCCCATTCATCCAGATCAGGCAACAGGGACATGGACAGTTAGAAACCAAACCA
>NC_056735.1:1706469081-1706596581 GCF_019279795.1 Protopterus annectens
CAGTTTGCAACTCATCTTGTGATGTACGGGTTAACATTTAAGCTGATGAGTTTTTCAATGATACCCGAGTGGGGTATTGTATCGAAGGCTTTTGCCAGATCGAGGTAGGCTGTATGGACTGCCTTTCCCTCATCAATGGCTTTGGTGACTGTTTCGAAAAAGTCAACCAAGTTTAAAAGGCATGATCTGCCTTTGACAAAGCCAAACTAGGTTGGATCCAAAGTCTGCAAATTCCCTATGTCTTTATTTATGAGATCCATTATGATCCTCTCCATGGCTTTGCAGATAAGGCTTGTCAAGCTAATGGGCCGGTAATTTCCAGGGTCGGTGGAGGCACCACCTTTGTGAAGTGGGACCACCGTCGCAGTGCGCCACTCCCTGGGTACGTATCCAGAGGTGAGACTATGATTAAACAGCTGTCCTAGCTGTGGGTTTAATTCCTCGTTGAGTTCGTGGAGCACACAGCCGGGGACACCATCAGGTCCCATGGATGCTGTGTTTTTTTGCTTTGGAGAGAGCAGTTCTCACTTGGGCGTTAGAGAGGTTTGGGGGGCTGCAATCGTTTGGTAGAGATATCTCTCCTTTTGGGGGGGGGGGGAGAAGTTTGCACTGAACCTGTCAGCCAGTATGTTGGCAATGTCTGTAGGATCAGTAATCTTCACATCATTTTGAACTAGTTCTGAGCATATCTGGGAGTTTCCTCCCAGGTTTCTAACATAGCTAAAAAAGGCCTTATGATTGTCTTTTGAGTCTTTAGCTATTGGATAATTTTATGAGAGCTCTTAGTTTTTTACTTGTAGTGATCAAAGGTGTCTTACCTTTTAAGGATTTTGCTCTATCTTGTAGTAGCTTCCTCCTTTTGTTGTAGAGTTTGTTTATGGCTGGGGTCCACCAGACTGGACGCTTGCCTTTGGTACAAAGAGTCTTTGTTTTGCTTGGGATTGCCTTATCCATGCAGTCCTGTAGGTGCTGGTAGAAGGCATTTGTAAGTGATTCAGCGGCTTGAGTACTGTTTTCCGCCGGCTCGAGGGCCTTAAAGGAGACCACGCTAGTCTTTAGAAGTGTGAAGTCGGCTTTCGAGAAGTTCTTTACTGTGGTCTTTTTTATTTCAGGTGGGGGTGGGATGAGGACCTCCAGCGAGATTAGTTTGTGATCTGATCTCACCAGTGAGGGGTATACTTCCTGTGTTGAACATTGTGCTCCCATGTTCGTGATGATGAGATCAAGTATGTTTTCTCCTCTTGTGGGGATGGTGACTAGTTGTTCCATGGCATTTGAGTTTATGAATTCCAGGAACTTTTGGGCTAGGGTGTTTGGGCTTGAGTAGTGTTCCCAGTCTATATTAGGGTAATTGAAGTCACCTAGTATGATGGTGTTTGGAGATACATTTATCCCCTCCAGTGTTTTCAGGAAAGCCATGTGAGATTCCTGAGTTTGTGAGGGTGGCCTGTAACATGCTACAATTTGCAGAGCAGTCTTGCCTATGGTTAATTGCACCTGGATGGTCTCCAATGCATCGTGCGTTGCCACCAATCTTGAGGTGTGGGTGTCCTTGATGAATATGGATACCCCCTCCTTTCTTGGTATTGTCCGGATTTTGGGGCCGGAACGCATGATATGAGGTAAAACCTGATAGTGCTGGGGTGCTCTCAGGAGCCTTGAACCAGGTTTCTGTCACAGCACAGACATCGATGTTCTCCATACTGAGAAGGGCCTCGAGTGCGTGCATTTTGAGATTGAGACTTCTGGCATTGAGCAGCATTACCCTTAGTTTTTTTCCTTTTTGTGTTCTAGGGTGGTAGGTTTAGAATTTGAGCCTTGCCTAAAAAGGCACTATGGGGGTGGCAAGAGCCTTTGCCAATATCCGGAATCCCAGGGGTGACGGGTGCAAGCCGTCCCTTGCGAAGCAGCATGGCTTGTCCAGCATGTCATCCCAGGCAGACAGACATTGGATCCCCTTTGAATGACACCAGAGTTTAAGCCAATTGTTAAAGCTGATCATCTTATCTCTGTATTGTGGCATCATTCTTGGTGAAGGTAGGATACTGCTCAAGGTCAGGGTCATACCTGCCTGGGCTACATAATCAGAGAGCTCCTCAAGGTCTCTTTTCATGTAGTCCAAGGAGGTACGTCTCAGGTCGTTTACACCAGCGTGGACAATGACCGAGTCGTATTTGTACCTGCTGTTGAGAGACCTGAGTGCTTGCGTTATATGTGGCGGATTCTAGCGCCCGACAGGCAGCTTACTGTAACCCTCTCCTTACTCAGTCTGGTGAGTGGGACGTCAGTGTGTCTGACTATGGAGTCACCAATGACTAGTGTGTCTGGCATTGTGTTTGGCCTTAAGGGCTGTGACTGTTTGACACTCTGACTGTGAGGTCTATGTGTTGCAGGTGTTGTGTTCTGAGGTAGTAGTTGTTTGGGTGTCTGCTTTGGTGGCCTCTGCTGTTTTGGTAGATTTTTGATCAGAGCCTCCGAGTATGTCTTTGTGCGTTTATGTGTATGATTTGAGGTTGTGATGGTACTATGTGAGACTGGGTCCTATAGTGTGTGTGGTAACCTTCTCCTCCTGTCTGGTCTTGCCAGTCCTATGTTGAGAGAGCTCAGCCTCCAGTTTGGCCGTATAGTTGCATCTCGCGCATGTATTTGTGTTTTGTGGGAGGAGGAGAGGGTTGTCTGTGTACATGAGGCAATTGTAACATTGCCTCAATATTCCCAGGTTCACCAGCTGAGCAGGAGAGGACACTAGCAACTGATCCCTCGACGTGCTAGAAGGAATAGACAAAAAAACTTTAAAAGAGATTCCGGGGGATGTGGGTGACCGAGAAATGGGGTTTGCCTTTTTGGGGTACTATCTATAGAGTGCTGTATCAAGGTGATAAGTACTGTAGGAGCAAGTGCTAGGTTTAACAGATAAAGAATAGTCTACTCTGAGTCAGGTAGAGATGATCGTTTTAGTTCTAGGATACGCTGATTAGATCAGTAGTATAGTTCGAGGAAGGTAGTTTTAAGGGAAAATTTGAAGAGTGGACTTTAGGTAGCCCGAATAGTTTAAATCTGCTTAACCGGCGCTGCCCTAGTGTGCAACAATGGCAACTCCGCGCAAACGCGCGTTTAGCGTGTTTTATATCAGGGGGCTGAAAGAAGCTAGGAACTGGCCCAAAACGACCAATAGACTACAAGTTACTGGCTAAAACCTCACAAAACTGGACCAACAGGCAGCTCAATGCTTCCCACTCCCACTGGTAAGCAAGGGAACTTCCTACCTCCAAATTTGGCAAAGAATCAGTAACAGGAACTGCAAACAAAGTCCAGGGATTAGCAAGCTCTGAAACTGGACTACTCTAGCTCAGTAAGGCGGGAAAACAAGAGATTTTTTTTTTTTTTTTTTTTTCAGAAACAAGCAGAATACGCTTACACTGACACTTTGTGCCACTTTGAGTTGCAGGACCTCTGATTCTCGTTTAACCTCATGATTCAGACTTCCATCTAAACCACACCCCAAAGATACTTGAAGCCATTAACATGCTTCACCTTCTATCTCCGTTTTCAACTTCTTCCAATATCCCCATTTGCTGCCATGACCATAGCCGGCCTTAGGCATAGGCCAACTAGGCGGCTGCCTAGGGCGCTGCTCTAACAGGGGCACTTTTCCAGTATTTATTTGATGCAAGTAGACCAGGACAGGGGTACCAAGTGGTGTGGTGGGGGGGTGCCATGTAACCCTTTTGCCTAAGGCACCAGTTGACCTAAGGCCGCTCCTGGCCATGACTACAGTCTTGTATGTACTCATTTTCATCCCAACTGCCTTGAGTTTTTCCTTCCAGTCCCCTATCACTGGCTTAAGTTCCTGTTCAGAGACTGCTTGTAGTGCCACATCGTCTGCAAGCAGTAGCTTTGTTGATTTGTTCCCTCTGACATGTTTGACATAGTCCCTCCATCATTTTGAACAAGAGTGGGCACACAGCTGGACTCTGATGCATACCCTACCCACTTCCACTAGATACCTCAGAGTCTAAACATTGTTTTGCACGTCCTTGAATTCAGCCTGCAGTAATTCTACCAGTGCTTTTTGGACTATGAACCATCACAGGACTGAATAATTCAGCATTCTTGGGACCTTGTCATATACTTTCTCCAAGTCTAGGAATGGCCAGACTCTTTTCTCATCTTCTTCTCAGCTAATCCGTCTCACTGCAAAACATCACATCGATTAACACTGCATCCTGTCCTCAAACCGAACTGCTCATTTCCCATCTTATTTTCATCTACTCTGCATATTCATTTATCAGTCACCTCATCCAGCACTTTCATGCTGGTTTACAGGAGTTTTATACTTCTATACTGTAATCAGTTGTGAATGTCCCACTTTGTTTTTCAACACTAGCACTAGGATGCTCATCTCCAGTCACCTGCAATAAGTCGCTCTCTCTTAGTCTCCATACTCCTAGATTAACCTTTGCAGCTACTTTTCCCCTAACTCGCCCAAATGTCTTGATCATATCGAACATTACATCTACTGTTCTTTCCTCTTCTAGGGTGCCTTTTTCTTCCTCTATCATAGGCTGTCTGGACCAGTTCAGCTTTCATAGGTGATTACTAGGCTATTGGCGCAACAGCCTTTACAAGCCTACCTAATAACTAGTATATGACAATATTATATCTTACTACCCTATTCCATATCTGGGGAATTATGTATTTGGGTGATGGACCTAAAGTCATTTTACAGACTGCTTCTGTCCATGCCTTATCGTTTCAAAAAAACAAAAAAATTCCTCGTTTCCCGCCTTTCTAAGCTAGTATAGTCCAGTTTTCAGGCTAGTGCTGAATTTAGGGCTGTGATACTAGTTTCTGAGTTGCCCATACCTTACTTGGATAGAAGGAAGTTTTCTCTGTTCACCTGTGAGAGGGGAGAGCTTTGAGCAACCTATTTGTCCCTGGAGGAGTGGTTCCAGCCCAGAAGTTAGTAGTTTATTGGCCATTTTGGGCTAATTTCTCTCTTATTTCCCCAATATAAAAATCATGTTTTCATGGTTTTGCACACTGGGCAGTGCCGGTTAGCTACGGTGAAATTATTCCCGGCTCCACTAAGTCTCTTCAGTTTTCCCCTCGAAACTAGTCTACCTCTCAACCTAAGCACTCAAAAAGCATCTTACAACCCAGCACTTGCTCAGACCTAATAGCAAGCACTAATATACGCTGACACTGATTGCCCAGCAGGGCAAGGCTCTTTATTCACCCCTCACCAACCAAGCGACTAAGCAGCTCACCCTACTATTCAGGCATGACCAAAGGGCAACTTCAGGTGCACTCTCCAGTCCAGCTGGTGAATCTGGGTATCCTGAGGCAATGTTACAACTGCCTCATGTACACAGACAACCCTCTCCTCCTACCACAAAACACTAACATATGCGAGAGATGCAATTATACAGCCAAACTGGAAGCTAAGCTGTCTCCACCAAAGACTGGAACAGACAGTCAAGAGGAGAAGGTTAACACTTGCACCACAACTCCAGCCGTACACAGACCTACTAAAACAGCACTGGCAAAAAATACACATAAATACACAAAATCATACTCGAAGGCTCTAAATAAAAATCTGCAAAAGCATCAGAGACTTCCAAAACAGACACCCAAACAACCTGCACTTCCGTCACAAACCAGACAACACATAACACACAAAATCAGTCCGCCGCACAATCACAGCCCTTAAGGCGAAATAGCATACCTAACACACTAGTAATAGGTGACTCTATAGTCCGGCACACTGACGTCCCACTCACTAGGCTGGACAAGCAGAAGGTTACTGTTGGTTGCCTGTCGGGAGCCAGAATGCGCCACATAACACAAGCACTCAGGTCACTCCAGAACAGGTATAAATATGACTGTCATTGTTCATGTTGGTGTGAATGACCGGAGACGTACCTCCCTGGACTACATGAAAAGAGACATGGAAGAGCTCTCAGATTATGTAGCCCAGGTTGGTATGACCCTGACCCTGAGTAGCATCCTGCCCTCGCCAAAAACAATACCTCAGTATAAAGAAAAAATTATCAATTTCAACAATTGGCTAAGCTTCTGGTGTCATTTAAAGGGGATCCAGTGTCTGTCAGCCTGGGACGACATGCTCGATAAGCCGCGTTGCTTCACAAGAGACGGCTTGCACCTGTCACCCCTAGGCTTTCGAATACTGGCCAATGCTCTTGCTGCCCCCATAGTGCCTTTTTTAGGCAAGGCTCGAAAGTCAAACCCACCTCCGTAAACAGCACAATTAACAAAAAACTGAGGGTTATGCTACTCAACGCCAGGAGTTTAAATCTCAAAATGCACGTGCAAAAAGCACTCCTCAGTATGGAGAACGTCGACATCTGTGCAGTAACTGAATCCTGGTTCAAGGCTCCAGAGAGCACCCCAGCACTACCGGGCTACAACTCATACCACACGTTTCGGCCACAGAACATGGACCGAATCACAAAAGGAGGGGGGTGTATCCATATATTCATCAAGGATACCTACACATCCAGGTTAGTGGCGCAGCATGATACCTCCGAGTTCATCCATGTGCAACTAACATCGGACAAATCTGCAATGCAAATTGTGGCCTGCTACAGATCACCCTTCCATGACCCAGGACCACCAGTCCACCTTTCTGGAGACAATGGAAAACATAAAGGTCCTACCGAACACCCTGATATTGGACAATTTCAATTACCCTACCATTCACCGGGAAAACTACTAGAGTACAAATTCCCAGGCCCAGCACTTCCTGAAATTCATCAACTCAAATGCCCCGTTTCAGCTGGTAAACTCCCCTACCAGAGGTGAAAACATATTGGACCTGGTCATCACCAACATGGGCGACATGTGTTCCACACCGGAGGTCAACCCATCACTGGTGAGATCAGACCATAAACTAATCACTCTAGATGTCCACACCCACCACCACCCCCAACTAAGGAAACCACAGTAAAAAACTTTTCCAAAGCAAACTTCACCTGACTTAAGACAGGTGGTAAGTTTTACAGCACCCCACACTAAAGGATAATGCTGCCCAAGATGCAGAAACCTTTACAAATGCACTCTATGAGCACCTACAAGGATGCATGGATCGTGCCATCCCTAGCAAAACCAAGACTCACTCCCCTAAGAGAAGGAAACCAGTTTGGTGGACCCCTGCAATAAACAGGCTATATAATAGAAGGAGGAAACTAGTTCAGAAAAAAAGCAAATCCCAAGAAGGAAAGACATCCCTGATCAGTATCAGTAAGAAACAAAGGTCCCTCATGAAATCATCCAAGGCTAACTTCGAAAGAAAAATAGCCAAGGATTCAAAAGATAACCACAAAGCCTTCTTTAGCTACGTTAAGAATCTAGTGGTAACTCACAGATATGCACTGAACTAATGCAAAATAGCACAAAATATACTGAACCTACTGATATTGCCAACATCCTGGCAGACAGATTCAGTGCAAACTTCACCCCCCTCTCACCTCCAAAAGGGCCCACAACAATACCGGAAAAGTCTAGTGTCCTAAAAATCACATACGCACAGGTGAAAACTGCCCTTTCGAAAGCCAAAAACACAGCGTCAATGGGACCAGATGGTGTCCCAGGCTGCGTCTTGGGCGAACTACAGAACGAACTAACCCCCCACCTAAACACGCTGTTCAACCTCAGCCTCTCCACAGGCTACGTGCCCATAAAATGGCACACAGCAATGGTTATTCCTCTCCATAAGGAGGGGCCACAACTGACCCTGGTAACTATATAATATGTAATAAGCCTGACTAGCCTGGTCTGCAAGGCTATGGAGCGCATCATCATGGAACTCATTAACAAAGCCACTGGGAACCTCCAAACACTTGACCCGACCCAGTTCGGCTTTAAGGGCAGATCATGCCTACTATACCTGGTTGACTTCGAGATGGTCACCAAGGCCATAGACGAGGGAAAGGTGGTTCACACACCCTACCATGATCTCGCCAAGGCTTTCGAAACTATTCCCCACTCGGGTATTACAGAAAAACTCACCAGCCTAAACATAAACCCCTACGTCACAAGATGGGTTGCCAACTGGCTTACAGACAGAACGGTAAGAATAGCGGGCTCCAGGTCCGACTTTAAACCAGTAACAAGTGGTGTCCCGCAAGACTCGATCCTGGGACCCCTGCTGTTCGGCATATACCTCTCAGAAGTACAGGCAAACACAGGAGGACTATGGCTAACCAAGTTCGCTGATGACTGCAAACTGGGAGCCATAATTGACTCTCCGGCTGACACGGACATCCTCCAAACGGGCCTTACTGAGACGGACACCTGGTGTCAAAGTCATGGCCTCAAGCTAAATGCCAAAAATGCATAGTCATCCCTTTTGGGAAAAACAAAATTCCCACGAATTACCACATAGGTGGCAGCCCCCTTAATACAGAAGGGGTAATAACAGATCTGGAGACCCATGTAGATAGTAATCTCTCCTTTGACAATCATATTGCCAAAGTAGTTAGGAAATCCTTCTATGTGGCCCATCTAATTACTAAAGGATTCGCATCTAGAAATAAAGAGGTTATAGTGCTCCTCTACTCGTCACTCATTATACCCATCATAGAGTACAATGCCCCATTTGGGATGTACCTCACAAGACACTTCCAACAGCTGGAAAGACCACAAAAGTACCTCACCAAGAGGATTACTGGCCTCAAACATATGTCCTATGGAGCGAGACTGAAAAAACTCTGGCTGCACTCAGTGTCATATCACTTATTCATAGGTGATCTCTGTCTGACATACAAAGCCATGTCCAACTCAGAACTGATGGACATGCTCAACCTAGAGAAATCAAAGTCACTGCGAGCCACACGCTCTAGTGAGCCAAACCTCGCCACAACAATAAATTGAAGATGCTGGAGGGATAGAGTCCTGTCACAGAGACTCCCCATGCTTTTGGAGCAAAATTCCAAATTACATCAGGCAGAGCCCCTCACTAACATTCTTCAAGAGAAACCTTGTCGAGTGGATAGTAACAGAAAATACACCTGTGGGATCACTTCATTGGCTTTGCTTGACAGAGGATCAGTTAATTAATCAATGGAGCAGCAAAAGCCAACACACTCTGGCTAGGCTTATAAATGCCCTCGGGCTGATAGCCTAGTACCTACCTATGAACCATAAGGGACACAGGCAGTACCCCAGGAGTGAATTTACGGTTCTCCATCCATTTATCAAAATTCTTTTTGAAGTGAGTGAAAAGCGCTTTGTTTTACAAAGATGGAAGTTCATTCCACAGATGAGGTAGCCTTTGGGATATGAATCTGTCTCTCCAGCAAGTTTTGTTAGAGTCACAAATAAGGCTCAAGTCCATGGGATGCATAACCCTCACATAATTTTTCTTGAGAATATGCAACATTTTCATCAGGGCTGGATGAGTGAATGCCTTGTAGGTCAGGTATAAGCCACCTCACAATAAACAATATGAAATGCAGTAAAGGGATAGGGTCTTTAGTTGGTCTGCAAAAGACTTCCATCTTACGCTTTGTATTTTTTAGTGAGATACCTCTGGGGCTGTGCCAATTTGATCTAAGAACCTGGTTACATCAAAAGGGAGCACTGCACTCAATTATGGGCCTAATAAGGGCTGAGGTATAATGGCACTATGACTTCCTTTAACCTTATTGTTATGCCTTTACTTATATGTTGAGCCACACAGAAGAATTTCTTCACTATCATAGCTACCTCCTGATCAAAGTTTAGGTTACTATCTATCAGTGTTACTAGATCCCTCACCACTGGGTCTACCTTTAGAGATGTGCTATCAATATTATAACTTGCAGGGATATCTGATTTAGCAACGGGTATGGTGTTGAAAGCTTTGGCCAGGCCTAAATAAGCTGTGTGCACAGTTTTACCCACATCCATGGCCCTGGTGATTTTCTCAAAGAAGTTCACCAGATTGAGCAGGCAAGGCCTCCCTTTTACAAAGCCAAATTGGGTATGGTCCAGTGTTTGGAGATTTCCTATGTCACTACTGATCAGGACCACAAGAAGTCTTTCCATGGCCTTGCAGATAATATTCGTCATGCATACGGGCCTGTAGGTCCCTGGGTCAGTAGATGGGCCCTCTTGTGCAAAGGAATGACTGTTGCAGTCTTCCATTCCTCTGGGACAAAACCCACCCAGAGGCTGGGTTTAAAGAGAAGGTTTCTCATGGCCCTGATTCTGTTTTAAGCTACTTAAGAAACATCCTTGAATGCTGTTGGCACCCATAGAGGCTGTGTTTTTGGCTTTAGTGACTGCAGTGAGGGCCTGTTTCCTCACAATGACCAGTAGGGGGATGGCTGCAGGTATTTATTTGGGTGTGGTGGGAGGTGATGGGGGAGAAGTCTGAACTGAACCCGTCAACCAGGTTTGCTACAGTTTCAGACTGGGTGTAAGTGTTGCCATTCATGATTACCTCAGCACATTGTGAGCATTTCCCCTGGAGGTGATGAACATAATTTAAAAAAATTTATGGTTATTTTTCACCCGGGAGGCGCTCTCTGCTTCATAGTTTGCTTTGGCAGAGATGACCAGCTCTCTAATTTATTTAGACTGGCGAGTGTCTTTTTGTATGACTTTTTTTTTTCAGTTTCTGATAAACTTTGGAAAGGATTTTTTTCCTTTTATTTATAGAAAAGCCTATTTATGCTAGGGGTACACCAGGGCAATTTATTTTTACCAGTATTCATTGGGTTGACTCAGACAGGTACTCCCTCCTCTATGCAGCTATGAATATGATGGCACAGTGTGTCTGTGTACAGCACAGAGCAGGCCTCAGTGTCATCTGGGTGTGGAGGGGCTTGGAAATTTAATAAGCTCCAGTTAGAGGTAACTGGCCTTACCACAGGTCTTAACAGGTTTGATGTTTAATGGGGGTCTATGTTAGTTTTAATACTAAATATCATTCTGTGGTCTGATCTTACCAGGGAGGTGTTAATGCAAGGTAGGAAGCAACCCCTCAAAATGTTCATGAGTACCAGGGTCTAGGATATGTACCTCTATTTGCAGAACTAGTTGCCCCAGGGTGTTTGTGTTGACAAAGTCCAAAAACCTCACAAGTGAATTATGTCTCCCAGTTTATGGAGGGGTAGTTGAAGTCACCCATAAATACAGTGCTTGACAGAATGTTAAGAGATTCCAAGTAGGTTAGGTAGGAGGTGCGGTTTTCCAGACTCATTTTAGGGATCTCTAGCTAGCAAGGATATGATGGGGGTTGCACAGATTGTTAGGTGGGCAGAGCTGCTCAAGAAAGTCATGTTGTTGGACCAGTCTAGCAGCATACTTGTTCGTTAACAATACTGAGGCACTTCCTCCCTTTGTTTTATCCTGAGCTGAGGGGGATCGAAACATATGAAAGGCACTGTAGCCTTTGACAGTGTAGGTGTTCTCAATGGCTCAATGGTTCTGAACCATGTTTCCATGACTGCACATATGTCTGCGGTCTCCAGAGTAAGAAGTGCATATTATATTTTTTTATTTATTTTAAACTCCTCGTGTTGAGCAGCAGTACCTTTATGTGGTCGTGAGTGAATTTTGTCATCTTGAACGGTTTAACAACTTAGCACGGCCAAAGAAAGATACTACGGGGATACATACAGTTTTTGCCAGTATCCAGAAGTGGTGACAAGTGCAAACCATCTCTGGCAAAGCATTGCAGTTTATTGTGCACGTCTCCCCAGGCTGTCAGATATTGGATCCCCTTGTTTTGACACCAGAAACTAAGCCAATTGTTAAAGTCAATCATTTTTTGCTGGTACTGTGGCATCATCACTGGTGAAGGTAAAATGCTACTCAAGGCTAGAATCATACCCGCCTTTTTTGTATGTGTGCAGGGCAACTCAGAGATGCTTTCAGAAGACCCTGGAGGCCTGGGTAGATTACATGCGAGTACCGCTGAATATGTGGGTCTATGTGTTTGTTGCTTAGTGTTGGCAGTCAGTATTTTGGGTGCAACGCTGACAATCTAATTTGCATTTTGTGTGCGCATGAGCAAGTGAGAGCTTTGCCTCCAATAAGAGTGCGTATCTACATCTCTCTCTCATACGGTGTTTGCCTGTTCTAAAATTAAGGGGTTACGAGTTAACATGAGCAGTTACTACACTCCCTAAGGATGCCCATTTCCACCAGGCCAGGAAACAGATGACAGGGAAGCACCTACCCATTATACCAGATCCTTAGTAGGGGAAGAGTCACTTAAAGGTTTAAGTGATGGTGTTAGTAGTATAATACGACTTGCAGTAGTGCTGCCCTCTGCACAAACTGGCAGCTCTTCGAGCAATTATGAACAGTGGGAGACTATGGACAGTGTTTCCTACAGAGGAGTTTAAACTGGAGAAGTCTGTGTATATACAAGGCATGGGCAAATTAAAGTTATGTATTCACTATAACTACGCATCCGTGTTGCTCATTTTCATTCTTCCTCAACAAACGTGTCTCTGATCAGACCTCGCATCGGACTCTCATTTTCTTTTAGATTCTTACACATAATGCCCTTTCTGCGACATTACCTCAGACAGAGTTTGCTTCTGCACAAGTAACCAAAATAAGAAACAGTATAGGTACAGAATAGTGGCTCAACCTGGAAACAGTGGTTCCGATGCACCTCATCAGTTCACTCCCAGGGGGAAAGAGGGTGGGAAGTTGAGGAAGAATGAAAATGGACAACACAGATGCATAGTTATGATGAGTATGTAACCTGTTGTCATTTTCATTTGTTCCTCAATGAATGGGACGGAGTTCTCAGTTACAATAATCTTGGGTGACCCTCATGAAGGATATTCCAGAGAACTTCAGAACCAAAAGCAACCCTGTTCCTGGAGACAATATCAAACTTGTGATGAGCAATAAAAGTATGAGTATTGGACCAAGTGACCACAGCACAAATATCAATGGAAGCAATAGTCCAAAAAGCAGATGATGTAGCCATGGATCTATGAGCTTTTGGAGGTTTGGGTAAAGACAATCCTCTCAGAGGACAGACAAAGAAAATACGATCCGTTATCCATTTGGCTAACTTTGGATACTGTATTTCCTTTGCCACCTTTGCCAAAGACAAGATGGGAAAGCAGTTGATTAGTTTTTTCTAAAGTCTTTTGTTCTATGGAGATAAAAACAAAGTTGTCTATGTACATCTAAAAAACGGAGCAAGTATTTTCCCTTACTGTCAAATTTCGGAAAGACTGGCAAATTGATTGCTTGATTTATATTAGACTCCGAGACAAAAAAGGAAGGGTTTATGTAAAGTCACTCTGTTTCTGTGAAAAATCAAAGAAGGCAGTTTTGAAGCATGGACTTGCGTTCAGGAACTTGCCTCACAGATGCAACAGTAACAAGAAAAATTGTTTTCCAAGAGAGAAATTTTAGATCTGACTTATCTGAAGGCTCAAAAGGGGAGGGGGTGAAATAAAGTTTGCAATAGAACATTAAGATCCCAAGGTGGAGTATGATCGTTAGTCAGAAGTCTAAGCATCAGGGTACCCTTAAAGAACTGTAGACGACGCTAGTAAGAAAGTATGCCCTTTGTGGTAACTAGAGATGGCTGCAAGCTGAACTTTTACAGTGGAGAAACTAGCACCACCTTGAAAGATTGAAGCAAGAAATTCTAGCAGGAATTTGAGAGGTGAGATGTTCCAACTTTCTCTGTTCTGCCAAATAGGAAAATCTCTAATTACTCAAGGGATTCTGGAATGAAAATAAGATTTGGTGGACTGGGCAGAAAAGTCTGGACTGTCTAGCTATAGTTGGAAATGGAGAAACCATGTGGTCGACTTGAGGCCTTAAATATCTGGATGAATCATTTTTTAAGGATGTGATAGGAGACAAGACCATATGTATGGAAACCATACCTGCAGAGGCCAGAAAGGGGCAGCAATAATTAAAATGTTCTTCAACAGTTGTGCTTTCTGGAGAAATTTGGGCATTAAGGAGAGGGGAGGATAAGTGTACATGAGATTGGAGAGCCATGCTTGGCCTAGGTGACAAGCCTTCAGGTGGAATTAGTGCAAAGAACCTGCTGCACTTGAAGGAAGAGGCAAAAAGGTAAAAGCAAGGCTGACCCCACTTATGAAAAATCATTTCAGTCATTGCACAACTGAGAGGCCACTTGTGCAGCCTCAGGATGGTCCTGCTAAGCCTGTTAGCTAAAACCTTGGATTTCCCTGGTATGAGCATTACTAAAAGAAAGCAGTTGGAAGAGACTGTTCACTGCCAGACTGTCACAGCGTCTTGACAAATGGGATAAGATCTGCCCCCCCCTCCCAGTTTGCTGCTGTACCAAACCAATGACATACTGTCTATTTGGCTAGCAACTGTTCCTAGAAGAAGAGAGATCTGAAAGGTCCGCACTCGAATAGGACCACTCTCATCTCTAAAACAATGATATGCAAACCGATCTCTTCTGGGGACCAAGTGCCGTGAACAGTCCTTTTCAAGAAATGCCCCTCCACACCCCAAATGGAAGGCATCTGTGGTCAATGTGGCCTTTGGGGAGGAAGGATAGGGGGACATTCTCAATGAACTTCGTTGGACTGCATCCACCAATGTAGGGAGTCTTTGAAAGCTCGCACAATTTTTATAGGATGTTACAACATGTGCTTCGGCATAGACCACTGTACTGCCAAGGTCCACTGGAGAACTCTCACATGAAGACAAGTTGCAGGTACAGCAGGGTGATCACTGCAGCTATCAAACATAAGAATTGAAAAATCAATCTTGCGAGTGGAGAGGGGTGCTCTAAAATCTGTCTGACATGCTATCTTAGGGTATGAACTCTGCTTTGGGATAAAAATGTGAACAGACTGATCGTGTTCAGGCGAGCTCCTATAAACAACTCCCTAGACTTGAACGGCTGAAGATGGGACTTGCAATGACTGATTGTGATCCCCAGGAATGGGCACAACTGGAGTATGTAATCACTGGGCTTCTCTAAGAGATGCTTGGTTTGTGCAGAAAGGAGACAATGATCGAAATAAAGAAATACACTGAAATGGTGCAGTCTGAGAGGAGCTGCCACCACTGCCATGCATTTGATGAACAACCTGGAGGCTGTGGTGAGACCAAATGGCAGGGCTCTGAACTGATAACGGCTGGCTCCCAACTGAAAGCACAAGTATCTTTGACAGCACCTGCTTATTTTGATTTAATAGTACACATCTTGAAGATCTATAAAGCACATTCGATCATCCTTCTGTAGGAGAGGCAGAATGGACTGAAACATGGCCAGTCAGAACAGGTCTCAGGTCCCCCATTTTCTCTGGCACTAAAAAAAACCCTTGAGTAAATTCCAAATCCTGAATGGTCTGGTGGGACCTTTTGAATGACTCTTTTCTAGCAGCTTTTGAATTTCTAGAGCTGCCAACTCCTGACTGAGTGGAACATCAGGGAGACATCTAATTTATGAAGAACTTTATCCAGAGGATATTGCATTCACTTTTCACATAATCTTTTGCACCCAAGAATCTTTGGCGACGTTTGTCCAGGTGTTTAGGTGCAAGGATAAGTGCCCCCGACTGCCTTCAGAGAAGAACAGTTGGGTAACCTTTCAGGAGTGCTAAAAAGGCCTGTCAAAGTCTTGGGACCCTTGGTTCTGCAGACCCCCTCTGCTGCGAGGATGGCATCTTCCATTGTCATTTCCCCCTCTGCCTCTAGGAGAAAAATCTCCACGACCGTCCTGAAAAGGTCCTTGAGATTTTCGGAACTACATTTTCTTACCACTACATTGACCCTGGAAAAAAAGATAAAGGTTTCCTTGGGGTACAGAAAAGGAGTCCAACAGCTGACAAGGTCTTTCTCTCTTGCTCACTCAGGAAAGTGCCTCTAACTGTGGTCCCAAACAGGGAAGAGCCATCAACGGGCTCGCACCAGATTCTAACTCCTCCTCCGATCCAACTTCCAACTTCGGAGCCATCGGCTCCAAGAGTGCCAAGAGTTGAAGTGTCTGATCTGAAGACATCGCCACCTTCTTCAGATCCGATGGTTTCCCTGACCCGTTAGGCCCTGATCTCCACTGAGCAGGACGAGTCTCTCAGCTGAAGTGTCTGCACTGGATCCAGGGGGGAAATTCAACTCTGAAGTTCTCCGAGCCGTCGCTCATCCTTGGAGCCTAGCTGCACAGCTTTGCTCCGACTCCCTCCTTGGTGAAGAGATCCAGGAGGGGCAGGGAATCAGCTAAGTTGAGAGCTTTGGCTCTGGTGAGGTTGGTTTCTACTTCTCCTGGTCTCTCTGCCTTTGAAGTAGTGGAGAGAGCTTTTTCCCCATCTAGGGGCTTCTTCAGGTCTTACATCTTGGATCCTGTCCCCATTCCTCCATCGGATTTTAGCTCTAAGCCTCATCACCCTACTTCCACAGGAAAAGCCAGCCTGTAAGAGTGTCTAGGCAGTTTCTACTCAGTAATTTCCTGTCTCCACAGTAAACCCCCACCTTGATCTGTGCTCTAAGGAACTTTCTCTTCATCCTGTCCACATCTGCCTCAGAAAGACTTCACGAGGACCTGGTCAAGAAACAGATGGAGGGAGGAAGAGACTACTTTCTAGGAGACTCCTGTAAAAAGGGAGATCCGAGCCTAGGAGACACCAGCTCCACAGAGAATCTGAGACTCTAGATCGGAGGAGATTTAGAAACTATGGCTGTCAGTCGAAACTATGGCTGTCAGTCCAGAGGATGTTTGATCAGAGACAAACTTGAACAAGTGGCTCCAAGGTTACAGCAGATCCTGGAGACAGTATAAGAGAGCATTTCCTATGCTCCCAAGGATCTGAAGACTTCTACTTTTTGGAGGGGGGTTTGAGTCCCTGAAGTAGAGGCTGGCAAAAGGCCCGTAAGGATCAACTTAATACATCTGCCATTGATGTCCTTTAAATTAAATCCAGCACAGATTTCACAAGGCACTTCTACATGTGAAGGGTCTAAACAATAAATGCACTACCTGCGGGCATCAGAATTAGGTATCTCATGCCCACAGGAAGTGCACTTTTTAAACCTGGTAGGCTTATCAGCTATACTAACACTAAACAATAAACAAACAAGATACTAATACCTACATAAACTTATTTATTTTTTGAAAGAGATATAAAGAAGGTTGTACCAATGGTAGCAACAAAAGCACTACATTAGAAAGAAGGTAAAGAAGGGCCAAAACTAACTATGGTAACAAAAGTACCTTTAAAAGTTAGAATAAAAAGGTTAGAAAACTGCTGAAAGGAGAGAGGAAACGTTCTACAAAAGTGATATAGTAATATCAAAAGGAGATAAATTCTGTTTTTCTCCTGGCAAAACCTAATAAATATAACTCACAGCTTGAGAGAACACAATCATGACCGAATTGTTAGAACGGCAAATGAGATCTGAGGTAATGTAGCAGTAAGGGACATTATGGCTCAAGAGTCGAATCCAAGAACCTAGGAAAACGGCCAGGTCAGATCAGAGCTGGGATGCGAGACCCATTTGTTGAGGAATCAATGAAAATGACATCAGATCTGCTAGTATACCAGCAGGAGATTTCATGGGGTTTTCTTCCCTCAGAAGCTGCTGGAATTACTCCTTCAGTCTATCTTTGGGGTCCTGTGGACTTTTGTGAGCAGGTTGTTGATGGAATCCTTTATGAAGGGGGCCAGATGACTTTTCTTTACCTTTGCCTTGAGACTGAAAGTTTTAGTGCCATCAGCAGAGTCACTTTTCAGAAGCTGGCAGGTGCCTCTGATGCAGCGCTGGCCTGCAGTTGGACCTCTATGATAATCAGAATCTACTGCAATGTCTTTCTTTGTCACCTACTTTTCATGAGGTGAAATATTTGACAAAGGAAGGTAAGGAGATACAGGCAGGAATAAAATTCAAAATTATATCAGATATCTTAACTACACACTCGTGGTACCAACACACCACTCTCATATACTGAGAGCATTCCCCACTCCAACCACTTTTTACTAAAGTACAGACTTCAGTCAGAGTGAATGGTGACCATAATAAAGTTAATCACAGTCGCCTTAAAACTGGCAAGGACCTCAGCTACTGATGGTTAGTAGGGAACATTTTTTTTTTCTGTTGTGTGCACTGCAGATTTCATTAGAAACAGGGTCTTGGCTAGCTACTTTGTGACATAGAAAAGCAGGCCCTTTAAGACAGCGTCAGTTGCTCAAAGGTAACCTACACAAATCTAGTGCTGGAAGAACAGGGTGTGGGTTCTAATCCCAAGCTAGGTACTTGAATTAATTTCCCCAATACTGACACTGTACTTCAACATAAGGTGGATGCAAACCACCTTCACTTGAGAGGGCACACCAAAGTCCCATCTCGAGTTGGTGGCAGTTCATGCAGTTGTAAAAGATCCCACAGTGCTTACTGAAAAAGAGAGTAGGGGAAAGCTCCCTGGGGCCTGGCCAAATTTCCCCTAGTCAGTATGACCACCACCTCCACCCCCCCCCCCCCAAAAAAGGGGGCACTGGTCTAGTGGGACTAACCTGGTCAACAAAAAGTAAAATAAAAAAGGACTGTGGTTAAGATAACCAGGTTGGGTTAGGAATCTGATAAAAACATTTCAGTCCTTAAGTTAAGTGGAAAAAATAAGGACTGCCTTCCTAGGTACAGCTGAAGCAGTGATCACATGTTCCTTAGTTTGACGGAAGGAATCCTTAAAGGTAACTACTGCAGTCTTTGGAAGAAACCTGTAGCCACTCATGTACTGCAGAAACTTTAGAACCTCTCATAATGTAGATTCATCCTGTGAAGATGATGTACCCTCTTCCTCATCTAGGTACTTGATATCTTCAAAGTGTAGCACATGCTTTGTGTGCTTTGACTTTTTACAAAACAGGCTTGGACCATTGACTAGTATAGGTCTCTAATGAGAATGACACCACTTTTCATATGAGGAGAGGTCACTTAAAGTCACCATCTGGAAGGAAATAGGGCACTGTTCCACCTCATGAGGGAGGTTGTATGTAAGAGGAGACTTAACAGTCAAGGTCTGTAAAGAGGGATACAGGCCTGCTAAGAAGGAATAAGAGTGGTACAAACTGGTAGCATGCTAGCCAGAGATCCTTGCTAAAGAGAGTCCAGTACCCAAAGGTGGGACCACATAGGGCCCAAACACAGAAGCAAACAATCCTTGGATATGCCTACAGAACTAGGTGGATAAGGCCATAAATGGCTAGCAGTACAAGTGACTACTCAAGGCAGATCTCAGAAAAGAAAAGAAAAGACAATGACCAACATCAGTTAAAACACATCAAATAAGCAGATAATGCAGATGCTATGCAATCTGACATCTCAACTGCCGACATCAGACAGCTTTACTAGGAGTAGAGATGTCATCAAGGGAGCAAATGCTTGAGGACACAAACCTGCAGCACCATTATCAGTCATACTCTGGAAAACATATGTACATTACTGGGAGAATGGCAGGTTCAGATGATGTGGATGCAGTGATCAAGATTATCTTGGCAAGTTCTATCAACCAGCTCAGTCTATCTTTAGGATGACCGACACTAACCTAGAATGTCAAAGACAACACTACCTAGATTCAAGCCTGCTGAGAGAAAAGAATAGATAAGCAGGTATCAAGCAACTACAAAACACCTCATGGGCTGGATACAGCACCTAGGTAGGAACAAGCAAAGCATCTGCTAGTCAAGGTTGAAAACCATCTCTAGCATGAAAAGTCCGAGTACCACTGCTAGGGCCAAAGATGCACATTCTTATAGGTTCATAGGTAAGTACTAGGATATCTGCCCATTGGCATGTATAAGCCTAGCCACAGAGTGATGGCTTTCGCCTCCCCATTAGATTAGTAACCTGGGCCTCTGTCAACAGGGCTCCTGAAGTGATCCCAGGGTAGAACTTACGATTACTTTTATCATTAGCCTACTCCTTTTCTTCATAGACCACAATGGTGAAAACATTTCAAAGACGATGGAAGAGAAAGATTTCTATGCCTTTTTGTGGCTTTTTCACCGCCAAGGTGACCTCACGGCTTTGAGTCACTGAACCTCCTGCATATTACACATTAATATGTGCTGGAGAAAGGTCCCAGAGAGAAGAGATGCCCGAAACAGGACTACATAAAGGGATACTACTTGCCACAACAGCATGCATTTGACAATAACATTTTGGACAGAAAATGGCACAAAGGCAAAAGGTAGTGACCTGCAACTGAAAACAAAAAGTACAGTTTTGTACCTACCATAAATGTAGATGTTCGAAGATCCACATTGCTGCAGTCCTTACACTTGGGTAGTCCGCTGTCCTCGGTCGGCCTGAATATCAAAGTATAAGGCTGACGTCGGTCAAGGCGCATTTGACTGACATCAGGACGTCAGGGTACAAATGCGCATGACCGACGTCATATCCTCAGTCTTTTCTTGCCCCAGATGTCAGAAGACCCTAAAAATAAAGGTCAAAACCAAAAGACAGCAAACAAACCACCAACCATCCTAGCACTAAAAATATGTACAATATATACGATATATACAATATATACAATATACCTCATATTGACAACCCAACCCACACAACCGCCTCTAACTACAGAGGGGAAGGAGGGAGGGTAAATTGGACTGCAGCAATGTGGATCTTCGAACATCTACATTTATGGTAGGTACAAAACTGTACTATGTTCTTCATCTCACATTGCTGCAGTCCTTACACTTGGGTAGAATCCCAAAGCAGAGGTAAGGGAGGATGGCCAAACTATAAGGAAGCAGGAGCTGCCAAAATGCCCTGCAAAACAGCAGTGGCAAAACCAGCCCTGGATTTAGAGTAAAGTGGTAGGTGATAATGCCTAGAAAAAGTATGCACTGAACTCCAAGTAGCTGCCTCCAAAATATCCTTAGTTGCCACCCCCCTCAAAAAAGCTGTCGAAGTGGCAGTAGCCCTAGTGGAATGAGGCCTAATCCCAGCTGGAATCTCTTTGCCATGATGGGAATAACAGAAAGCAATGCAAAACCCAATCCACTTAGAAATAGTTTGTTTTGACACAGGCTTGCCCTGAGAACTCAAAGCAAAAGAAACAAATAACTGCTGAGACTGCCTGAACCCTTTAGTTCTGTCCAAATAATATCGCAACTGCCTGTGTACATCTAAAGTGTGCAAAATCTTTTCCCCTTTATTTTGGGGATTTGCCTAAAAAGTAGGCAAATGAATAGTTTGGTTTAAAGCCACACTAGAAACCACTTTAGGCATAAAGGAAGGATTAGTACGTAAAGATACCCTATCCTTATGGAAAATTAAGAAAGGCTCAACCGCCATAAGGGCCTGCAACTCAGAAACCCTTCTTGCAGAGGTAATAGCCAACAAAAAGCAGTCTTCCATGATAAAACTTTAATTCAGTAGTAGCTGCAGGCTCAAAAGGTTGTAGAGTGAGTTTCTCCAACACAAAATTGAGATCCCAAGCAGGAGTAGGAGCTCTCTGGGGGTCTTATATTCTTTGCCCCTCTAAGAAATTGCTTGAACAAAGGATGAGAAAACAATGGTGGGTCACAATCATAGTGAGCGAAATTGCTGCAGCATGAACCTTAATAGAAGAGAAGGACAAACCTTTGTCCAGTAACTCAGTAAGATATTGAAGAGCCACACTTAAATTAGGCTCAGAAACATCAAAATCCTTTGCTGCACTCCAAAATAAAAATCTCTTCCATTTATCTGCGTACACTTTCCTTGTACTAGGCCTTCTAGCTTCCAAAATAACATTCAAAACTTGCTGTGGAAGTGGAGGCCCACTATGGTTCAAAACAGAATATGCCAGGCTGTTAGGTGCAGAGAGTGAAGCTTGACATTGAGCAAATGACTGTCCTCCTGAGACAACAGGTGTGGAATCGAAGGCAAAGGCCATGGAGGCTTCCGTACCAGGCTTCTCAGTAATGGGTACCAATGCTGTCGAGGCCAATCTGGAGCTATCAAAATCATCCTTGGCTTGTCTTGTCTGGCCTTTAGTAGTACCTTTGGGAGGAGAGGCAGAGGCGGAAAGGCATACACATGAAGATTGCTCCAACTGAAGGAAAGAGCATCCACTTTCCAAGCTGTGGGATGAAACCTTTTTGTGCAAAACTTTGGCAGCTGATGGTTTAGTGGAGAAGCGAACAGATCTATGTCTGGAGTTCCCCATGACACTGTCAATTTCTGAAATACATGAGGATCCAATTTCCATTCGTGGGGATCCATAATTCGTCTGCTCAACACATCTGCTAAGGAGTTCTGTGCTCCCGGCAGAAACCTTGCCTGAAGATTGAGCTGTAAACTGAGAGCAGTCTCCCACAAAATCATTGCTTGCCTGCATAGAGGATAAGAATGTGTTCCCCTTGCTTGTTGATGTACCACATGACAGTTGTGTTGTCTGTTAGAATCAACACCTGCCCTGGAAGAAGTAAATCCTTGAAAGCTATTAATGCAAACTGGACTGCTAACATCTCCTTCAAGTTGATATGTAGATGTTGTAGTCTGGCAGGCCACTTGTCTTGTATCCACTTTCCATTTAGATGAGCTCCCCAAGCTTTGTCTGAGGCATCTGTCGTTAAAATCTGACTCGCCTCTGGCCGGGTCACAGAGAGTCCCTTGTTTAGGTGACATTCCTGAGCCCACCACAAAAATTCCTTTTGAATGCAAGCTATTATTTGAATGACAGTGTCCAGATCCTGGCAGTGCTGTGTCCATACATTTTTGAGATACCATTGTAGCTTCCTCATATGCAGTTTGGCATTGGGAAGCACCAGAATACAAGATGCCATGAACCCTAAGGCTTGAAGGACTGTCCTTGCAGTCAGCCCGGACTGATGAGATAGTTGATGGAAGTAAAGGGAAAGATTCTCTTGTTTGTCCGGGGTCAAAAAGGCCATCTGGGATGCTGTATTCAGTCTTACACCCAGAAAGCACATGTCCTGAGAGGGTACTAGACTGGACTTTATTTCGTTCACAGAATACCCCAGGCATCTTAGCACTGCTATCACATATTCCAAATGATGAAGAAGCTCGTCCCTTCCTTGAGCCAGAATCAGGCAATCGTCCAAATAAGGATAAATCTGTATTCCTTTTAGCCTGAAGAAAGCTATCACTGGAGTCAGAACTTTCGTGAACACTCTGGGCGCAGTAGATAAGCCAAAGGGCAATGCAGAGAACTGATAGTGAGAAGTCCCAGGTCGAAAACGCAGATACTTCCTGCAACTTAGTCTGATAGGAACATGAAGGTAAGCCTCCTTGAGATCCAAAGTTACCATCCAATGATCTTTGCCCAGCAGAGGTAAAAGCTGCTGTAACGTCAACATCTTGAACTTGGAAATGTCCAGATAAGTGTTGAGGATAGATAAATCCAAAATTGGTCTCCACGTGTTCCCCTTCTTTGGTACTAGGAACAGGCGAGAATAAAATCCTAGGCCCACTTCTGGCATAGGGACCGGCTGTATGGCCCCTATTTGGAGTAACAGAGAAATTTGCTTGTGAGCCTCTATTCTTTGTTGAGGAGGAACGTCTGGCATGCCTTTGAAAGGAGGCAAGGTATGGAAATAAAACCTGTAACCGTGGTGTATGATATCCAATACCCATCTGTCTTGGGTAATTAAACTCCAAATTTCTTTGAAAAGTGCCAATCTTCCTCCCAAAGGTGCTGCCAGACGAGAAGGCTCTGGCAGCTGAAAAGGTAGGTCATTGGGTCTGCTTACGAAAGGACTGACCCCTGCCCTCACCTGAAGACTGTGCAGGAGAATTCCCTGTTCTAGGCCTGAAAGAGCCCTGAGCTCTGCCCCTACCACGTCTAGATCTACCCCTAGACTGGGAATCATAAGAAGGATACGTCCACCCCTTAGTAGGCCAATTTCTACTAAACTTTGGAGTTGAACCTGCAAAAAATCTTTAACAGTCTGCATAGACTTAGCCTTGTCTTCCATTTTCTTTAAAACTGCCTCAACAGGAGAACCAAACAACACATCAGATTGTAACGGAGCATCTAAAATCCTTGTTTTAACATGGTCAGATAAATTTTGATCCCTCAGCCAGGCGTGCCTGCGAAGAACTGACCCAGTGGCAGCCACCCTAGACGAGGCCTGTACAGCATCAAAACCACATTGCAAAGAATGCTTACCCACCTGCTCAGAAACATGTACCAAATCCTGCAACTCTTTACAATCAATACCTTCCGCCAGAGCATCAACCTTAGACTTCAATTGAGAAAGGAGATAGTTTTGGTATTTCAACATGTGAAACTGGCAATTCAAAGCCCTCATAGCTAGAGTGGAAGAAGTATAAACTTTCTTTCCCCATCTATCCAAGGCCCTGGCCTCTTTATCTGCAGGAACCGGATTCTTGACAACAGAAGCCTTAACACCTTTAGGCCCCTGGCTAACAGTTTCTGGGTCTGCCCTAGGACTCTTAAAAAGATACTTATGAGCTTCAGGCACCCTGTAATACCTATCCGGTTTAACAGGAGCAGGAGGCAAAGAATCAGGATTAAGAGAAGCCTCTGTAAAACATCTTCCACTACATCCAAAACAGGAGGTATAGCCAAAGGCCTATGCTGGGGTAAAACAAAATTCCCTAAGCCTTTTCCTGGAATCAGAGAAGTCCTGACCTTCCCACTTAAAATGCTCCCTCATGGAATGAAGAGTTTCTGAAAAAGAAAAATCCTCAGGAGGAGAAGCAGAAGGAGTAGAATCATCCACATCAGAATCAGAATAAGGAGAGTACTCCTGCAAGTCTTCAGCCGAAGACTCTGAAACATCCGAAGCCTGTTCAAAACTCCCTAGCTCAGGCTCCACCCTAGGTCTCTTATCAGGAGGGGGCAAAGAACCCCTAATTAAAGTAATCAAATCTTCTGCCATTTTAAGCATATGCTTCTTGGGCACAGTTCCTGAAGAACTAGGGGTGACACCAACTGAAGCTAAACCTGGCCTGCCTCTGGGAGAAGCCTTAGAAACAGAAGGAGAGGGCCTAACCACCCTAGGCAGGGAGGGGAGTATAGTAACCTGAGAAGCCCCATCAGCCTGACCTGCCTCCTGAGAGGCCACATCCTGCAATAACAAAGTCTCTCCCTGGGATCCCAAAGAAACCTCCGGTGGAACCACCAGCTCCACCGACACCTCTAAAGAACCGGCGTCCGGTACGGACGGTTCTTCTAGCCTAGGCTTAACTGCTTTGTCCTTGCGCTTCTTCAAAGAAGCGGGCGTCGGAGCATCCGACGGCATTTTATAATTGCACCGCTTCCCGAAGACTAACCTGGCACAATCTAATCTTCTCTTTATAGTGCGCTTATTGAATCTAGCACAAGAGCGACACCCAACAACGTCGTGCTCAGGCCCTAAACAAGGAATACACAAAGTATGGTAGTCTCTATGCGGTATCTGTTTCCCACAAGAAATACAATTATTCACTTTTTCTGACATCCGGTAAACCACTGAGGCAAGAAAAAACTAAAATATTCCCCAACGGGGTACTTAGCCAACTTTGACTCTGTCTGAAACTCCGAAATCGAACAATTTCAGAACGCCAACCGGCACTTGCAACGCTGCTTCTGCATCAGACCATGCGGCAAAAAAGACTAAGGATATGACGTCGGTCATACGCATTTGTACCCTGACGTCCTGATGTCAGTCAAATGCGCCTTGACCGACGTCAGCCTTATACTTTGATATTCGGGCCGACCGAGGACAGCGGACTACCCAAGTGTAAGGACTGCAGCAATGCGAGATGAAGAACATCTTCATGAAGCAGTAAAAGGGATGAAAGCTACTTAAAGAAATGTAAATAGATTAAAACAAACAGCATGGGGCCATTTTCTTCAGTAAGCTCTTTTTGCAGGGAGAAAAACATGGTATGTTCTGGATGGCTACACATTATAACAATGCAGAATGTGGTACAAATTAGTGGGAAAATTCCATGTACCATGCTATCCTAACACCTGGGTGCTATTCCCATCTACATTGAGTCACAACAAACAACAAATCTGGTACAATGGATTTAAGAAGAGTCTCCCACAGTAGGCTGCTGGCAAGCATGCCAAATAGCGCTAAAGAAACTTTCTCGGAGGCTAGAGGCAGAGAGAGGTCTCATAAGGTTGAATCCTATTTTTATTTATTTTACATTTGTTGACCGGGATAATCCGACTGGATATGTCCATTTTCAGCAGAGGCCTGGGGAGAAAAGCTCCAAAATAATAATGCACATTGAACATTTAGTTAATGCTAGTTTCAAGCAGACTACAGTCATAAGCAGAACCAACATTTAGCACTTATAGTACTAACTTATTATAAAACACTTTACAAAACATAACATTATTTTCAAAGTTATATATACATAGCATTACATTCAGGTTTAAGACACACTTGAGCAGCAGTTACACAATTGACCATTCCTGAAATGGTGTGGTAGAAAAAAGTAACAAGTAGTTGAAGGTAAGGCACCTAAGTAATAGAGAGAGGTCACTAGTCGGGGTTAGTGCAAGGACATAACCAATGAGTTTTGAAGTATTTCTTGAGTTTGTTTTTGAATAGAGTTAAGTGAGGGTTCTAGGGTCAAGTCAGCTGGGAGTCTGTTCCATGTTTTTCCAACAGAGTTGGCAAACAGAGTCCCCAGCTGAGTAGTTACAATGATGCATCAAAGAAATGTCTCTGAGAAATACTGCCCAAGCAATAAAAATAAGCAATGAGGTGAACAATATTTTTCAAGCAAGCTCTAGAAGCAGCTGCATTCCTGTTAAAGTAGCCATTTCCCAATGTGCAGTTAAGATTTGCTTAAACAAAATAAGCTCCTACCTTACCATATCTGCACTCTTACTCCTTCCTGACGGCACCTGAACAGTCAGTGCACATCCACAGTGTGCGTTCTCACCATAGAAATAGATTTTAGACCCCACATCCACACCATTCAGTGCTAGGACTGATCACTGTAGGCTGCCTTCATTTCAGCATCTACAGAGGTTTCCCCAAGCACAAACTCATCCCTTCTCTCCCATAAATGGACTGCATATACGTGTGTATGTATATAGAATATAAACACTTTATATATTATGCATACACAGTGCAATGAAAAAGTATTTGCCCCCTTCCTGATTTCTTACTTTTTTGCATGTTTGTCACACACAAATGTTTCAGATCAAAAAAATTTAAATATTAGCCAAAGATAACCCCAAGTAAACAGAAAATGCAGTTTTTAAGTGGTGATTTTATTTATTAAGGAAAAAAAGCAATCCAAACCTACATGGCCCTATGTGAAAAAGTAATTGCCCCCTTGTTAAATCATGAAGTAACTGTAGTTAAATCACATTTTTGGGAAAGCAGAGTTCAATTTCACTAGCCACACCCAGGTCTGACTACTGCCAGACCTGTTGAATCAAGACATCACTTAAATAGAACCCGTCAGACAAAGTGAAGTAGGTCAAAAGATCCCAAAAAGGAAGACATCATGCCGTGATCTAAAGAAATTCCGGAACAGATGAGAAACAAAGTAATTGACATCAATCATTCTGGAAAAGGTTACAAAGCCATTTTTAAAGCTTTGGGACTCCAGTGAACAACAGTGAGAGCCATTATCCACAAATGGAGAAAACATGGAACAGTGGTGAACCTTCTCAGGAGTGGCCGGCCTACAAAAAATTACCCCAAGAGTGCAGCGACGATTTATCCAAGAGGTCACAAAAGAACCCAGAACAACATCTAAAGAACTGCAGGCCTCACTTGCCTCAGTTAAGGTCAGTGTTCATGACTCAACCATAAGAAAGAGACAGGGCAAAACTGGTATGCATGGCAGAGTTCCAAGGCGAAAACCACTGCTGACCAAAAATAACATAAAGGCTGGTCTCCTTTTGCCAAAAAACATCTTGATGATCCCAAAGACTTTTGGGAAAATATTCTGTGAACTGACGCAACAAAAGTTGAACTATTTGGGATATGTGCATCCCGTTACATCTGGTGTAAAAGTAACAGCATTTCAGAAAAAGAACATCATGCCAACAGTCAAACATGGTAGTGGTAGTGTGATGGTCTGGGGCTGCTTTGCAGCTTCTGGACATGGACGACTTGCTGTGATTGATGGAACCATGAATTCTGCTCTCTACCAAAAAATCCTGAAGGAGAATGTCCGGCCATCAGTTCGTGACCTCATGCTGAAGCGCACTTGGATTCTGCAACAGGACAATGATCCAAAACACACCAGCAAGTCCACCTCTGAATGGCTTATAAAAAACAAAATGGTTTTGGAGTGGCCTAGTCAAAGTCCGGACTTGAATCCAATTGAGATGCTGTGGCATGACCTTAAAAAGGACGGTTCCTGCTCGGAAACCCTCAAATATGGCTGAATTGCAAAGAAGAGTGGGTCAAAATTCCTCAACAGCGATGTGAAAGACTCATTGCCAGTTATCGCAAATGCTTGATTGCAGTTGTAGCTGCTAAGGGTGGAACAACCAGTTATTAGGTTTAGGGGGCAATTACTTTTTCACATAGGGCCATGTAGGTTTGGACAGTTTTTTTCCCTTAATAAAGGAAATCACTTAAAAACTGCATTTTGTGTTTACTTGGGTTATCTTTGTCTAACATTTACATTTGTTTGATGATGATCTGAAACATTTAAGTGTGACAAACACGCAAAAAAAATAAGAAATTAGGAAGGGGCAAATACTTTTTACACATACACATATACATATATAGAGATAGATATAGATATATAGTTACACTTCATAATCTTGAGTTATTGAAATCTCGAATTTCAGTAACCCGAGACCATGAAGTCCAAAACCAGATTGCTGAAAGTGCATAAGCGTGAATTCGAATCTCTCAAATCCACGCTTATGCATTTCCATTGCATCATATATAGTGTTATGGTGCCTGAGATTGCAGGTGAGGGAGTGTTTGTGTATCATCCAGCAATTTTGTCACTGCAACATCTGCAGAGGGGCGGATGAACAAATCTGCAGTGTATGTGAATGTGATATCAAAGGCTTTTAAATTAAGTTAAACACCACTATCTTAAAGACACCAAATCCCCCTTCTATACCAGCGAACTTGTTCTCTGCTATACACCACAACTTGCCATTTTGGTTTTATGGCAACAACACCTTTTTAAGTTTTTGGAAAGATTTATTTTTTAAACTTCTGGTACTTAGAAAATTACTAAAAAAAAAAAACTTGAGTATATATATTTTTTTCTACAAGAAAGGAAATCCATCAACCCCTTCTCTCATTTTGCACATGAGGTCAGGGTTTCACTTCCATTGTGACAATCATCTTGAGCCAAGGTTTACACCACCTGGTGGCTAGCCCTGACATGGTAGTTCATTCGCACCACTCACTCATGCACACCCTCTCACATATGGCCAATTTAGTGTGTCTAATCCACCAACTGCATGTTTTTGCAGTGTGGGAGGAAACCGGAGCACCTGAAGGAAACCCACATGGCCACAGGGAGGACATAAGATTCTGCACAGAAAGCACCCCAGCCAAGAATACACCCTTAGAACCTATTGCTGTGAAGTGACAACACTAATCATTGCACCACCGCGGCCACCCCAATAAAGGAAAATGGTTTGGTAGATACAAAAATACATCAGATACAGTCAAATTACAGCTACTTAACAGCTGTTTCCTGTTAAGCCTCCAACATGGAGTTATCCATGTGGGCATGTTTTGCAAAACACATATTTCACTTTGGTTAGTACATCTAAAACAGACCAGAAGGGTAATTTTTCTTGTGGTATGTCTCTGTAGGGCATTACATAGAAGGCAAATATCACACTCCTGGAAATAAATTGCATTACACTTTAGTGATCTGAATTACAAATGGGCTCACAGTGCTTTATATATACAAAAAATCCAACACTCTAATACTATTTTCGCATTCACTAGCGTAAAATCCTTTCAAGGAGGTCTTAAATTAAGCCCAAAATATGATTTACTAAATAAAAGGGAAAGTACATGGATACGTAATCTTGGCGCTATTTAAACCCAAAAACATAATGAACAAATTTTTGTCTCCAATTGCTAAATAAAATTAAAGTTTTATCCTCTCCCCACTAGAGGGCATTAGATGCCATAATAAGGAGAGATAATATAACGTGCTTGCTTTACATGGACTTAAACTGGCTCAACTGAGTGTCATTTTTGCATGTTTCAACATGCATCATTTACGTACGTTTTCAAATATATTCTTGATATACTGTTCCTTTAGTATGAAAGGATGCTCGCTACTACTTTTTTCTTCATTTAGATAAATGGTCTTTCATGTGGTGGTAGACTAGGCACTGAAGAGGTCTGTTTACAGTGAAACCGCAGAGTTCTTTTGCGGCTTCATTAGCTAAAGACAGACGATTTATGGCTCAGACTTTTTTTTGTTGTTTTGACCGTGTGCATTTAGCCATGCACCCCAATTATTTTCTTGCATTATAAACATATTGCGTGTACTGATGTTCCAAATGTCGACAGAAAAAATTTGGTAGTATAACACTGACAACCTAATAGACAACATGGCTAAGAAATTATCAAGGAGCATGCAACTATAAAGCAATGTATTTGAGTAAACCCCCACGCATCCCTTTAATTACATATACCAATTCTGAAATCAGACAATACCAAGGAAAGGGAATACCCCCAACCCTGGTATTATATTAGAGGTTCGCAGGCAAGTACTAGGTTAACTGCCTTTGGCTAGGCTTAAAATGGTCCAATTTCCTTTTTGTGCTCAACAATCTATCCTATTTGGTTACAGAATGGCCCAACCCACAGTTGATTACATGATACATCTATAACTAATAAATAAATGTATTTAATAAATAACTATGTTAATCTTGCACGAAAGTCAGTTTTCCTGTCAAAGTCAACAAAAAAGCTGCTAACTAAATGGCAAAGTGACCAACCTCATAGATCACACACAAACACAAATTTAGTAAGTGAAACATCCAGCCATGCATGCACAGATCTGTATCCTCACTGCATGCAAAATTAATTTAAAAAAAAAAAAGTAAGAAAAAAGCTTCACCCTCCACCACCACCCCTGCTAATTATATACACTAACATCCGATTAGTCAATCAAACTTTGTTGACAATATTCACTCACACAAAATTTATTCTTTATGTACACAAAAACACACGTGCATTGTATACATCTCAATATGTATATATGATTTATACATAAACATACACTAAATATACCTCGTGTAAGGATCAGGGTCAGTAAAATAAAATGGCAAAAACATTTAAAAATTGTTTTTGAAGACAGCATATTCAGAGAGTCAGGAAGGGCACACTTCTGTTTCTAATTATGTAAAATAAAAGGAATCCAAATAAGAAGCACTCTTCCCTTAACTCCCTCAACCGCAAACTCTAAATGTATTAAATTTTATGTTTCCTGTAAAACTGAGAATAATTTTGACCATTATAAAACTGTAAAATTAATATAGCGTGAGTAGGGGGTAAAAAGGGTGCAGGAGGCACTCTCTGCAATACATATTCTACATGTTTATCTGTTTAAATTTCATTTTGCAATTATTCAACAACACTATATACTGTGTCATGTCAAAAATGCACACATTTTAGAAGTCATTATTTTGGATCCATATGTAAGCATGCTTTTTACTGGCATTCTTTCCTCTGTTAAGTGCCCTAATTTAAAAATCAGAGAATAGGGACTCAGTGGTAAGATATTTGCCTCTTACCTCCAAAGTTTAGAGTTCAATCCTGACCTCCACTCACTGTTTGCGTGCAGTCTCTCTCTCTCTGGGTCTACATGGGTATTCCCATTACCTCTGGCCTCTCAATAACATGTTTGAGTGTACATGAAGTTGCCCATACAAATGCATATACAGCATTTGCTAATACATTTCACGCTGTGGCCGAAGAGTGCCCATGGCATACTTCTCTTCTCAAATGACAAATAAATGATCTGAGAAACAGCAACAGACAAAGGCAGACAGAAAAACCTAAGCAAAGTTCTGAAAGAAATTTCAGATGGTTCAGACCTTCTGCCTGCTTCAAACAGTCATAAAAAGGATATCCTTACAGTGTGTAATTATTTCAAACTGTATGTAAAATAAAGTCCACTTCATATGTGTTAGCTGGGAAAGTGAGAAATTACACAGTCAAATCTTCCTGTTCTGCTAGGAAATGCACAACACAGCACTTGGCTTCCACTTAAATTCCTGATTGAAGTGCTTTCTGCCCAAGAATGATCTCCTCCCAGTGTGCACTTAGATTTTCACCTTGTTGCTCTGGTTTCTTCCCACATCTCAAAGGTGTGAAGCAGAGTACCATCAGTGCACTGTGTGTGAAAGGCACACTGCAATGGTCCATGGTCACCATCTAGAACTGGTTTCTGTTACATGCTTGCCAAGACCAGCTTCAGCAATTAGCCAACTCGGAATACTATAAAGTAGGTATGCAAAAAAAAGTAAGGACCACAAAATGATAAAATTCTCAATCAAAAGGTGCCATAAGTTAGTAAATTCTCACAGACCTCTGTTATAATTCCATTATGATGGCCGAAAGCTAAAACAATCTGAAATACTGAATTTATAAAAGACATAAAAACAGGCACATTTCTAGTACATTGTACACAAAAATTTTAATTTCAGATTAAAAAAAATGACAAAGGCAGCACACATGGAAGTTCAGACAAGTTCTTTCCATATATTCATCTTGAAAAACTAAATTCTGTTACTTTCTCTGTGATAGGACTGTGTAGTCAGGATTCCTTGGGCAATGACTGCAACTCACCTAGTCAACAAATGGACTTCTAGAACTTAGGCAGCTGACAAGCTTATCAAGTCCAATGACACATATGAAAAGGTTATTCATTTACTTATTTGTTAACCTGGGTAGAACACTGATCCCAAGTGAACCATTTCCAGGCTTGGTACACGGCCACAGTGAAGAGGAGAACGATAAAAACAAAAATACATAAACGTAAACCCAAGCAATCTTACTGTGGCAAAGCAAGCAGTAATCAGTACAAAAACACTAGGGTATGTCCAGGCTATACATGGGTGTATAAGTAAAGTGAAGGATACAATGATACAAGTGTAAAAACTGTATACAAAAGCAAAGAAGGTATGAAAAAGTAAGCAGTACTTAAAAATGAATCAATTACATGGGACACAACAGCATCAGACATAATATATCCGAGAAGATTTTGGAAGAGTAAGAATAAGACAGATTGGAAAACAGAATTTAATGAGAGTAAAAGATATAAGAAGGGATAGAAGTAGGAAGGAAACAGGTGACGAGTTGAAGGAATGGGATGGGCTATTCTGCCTAGTGATAGGCGGGATTATAGAGCTGGAGTGAATTTATGTGTTTGAACGGTTTCTGAACCATAAACCGAAGAGCCCACTTCTCAAGATAGTCCACCAAAACATCAAAACATTTAACATCTTTGAGAGAACTAAGGTGTCAGGGATGGAATCCCATATTTTTGGGGCGAGTATGGAGGAGTGTTCTGTGGTTCAGCTTGGAACAGAAGTAAGTACACAAAATGTGGAGATGGACCAGTGATCTTGAGTTTATAAGCTGGTAGAAGTCTCTCTGAAAGCTTAACTGCATGAATTTGGATAGAACAGCCTAAATAAGAGGGCGTTTCTTTGAGACATGGGAAGCCATTTGGCTTGGGAAAAGTTCCTTGTGCTTATTTGAAGGGTTGACAGGTTCTTCTCAGAGGTGGTTGAAGTGCGAGTGAGGCAACATTCTAGTTGGGAAAGAAGGACTCCTTTACAAATTGCTACTCTGGCAGTACAGCTAAAGAAATTGAAATCTCCTCCATGTTCAGAAGAGGAGTTTAACTTTGGACTTTGTGACAGATACAGTTTTGGAAGTGGGGTGGGATCAACCAGAGACAGAGGTCCCCCAGTGGGGAAACTGTTTCTAAGTGGATGGTTGGATTGTGGCATATGTGATAGGTAGGGCTACTTTTTGAGCTTTTGTGGAGTCCCAAAGAGGCACGGTTTACTATTACTTTTTCTTTACTATTTAAGGGTAAGCTAGTGGGAGTCTAGCCAGGATTTGAGAGAGTTCAAGTCTTGTTCAAGATAGTGTTTAATGGAGACGGAACAGGCCTACAAATAACCATGCATTCTGCTTAGAACACTCCTACGGGACAAAGGTCAAGTGAAAGATTGCAAACAAAGAGGGTGAAGAGAATAGGTGGGTATATGAATCTCCTCAGGAGCAGATTGTAGGTGAGGCAAAGATGACAATTTGTGCTTTAAATGACCTGTTCGACAGGAAGTCTTTGAACCATAAGGCTGCTCGTCGACTTATGCTTGCTTTGAAAGAGAGATCAGGAATGGACAGTAATAGACTATGAAAAGCTCATCAAAAAAATGGAGAACATTATCAGAATTTTGGCTTTGGCTTTGAAAAGAAAATCTATCAAAAATGGCAGTTCACAGAAACACTTCTATTTCACTTGGAAGACTATTCTTTAAGCTCCAACTACCCTGAAACAGTTGACACAAATTGTAAAACATTAGCAGTTTTATGAATACTTGTAACAAATGTGTCTATAAATCAGACTCAGTAACTTACGCATACACACAAGCACGCGAACACTGCGGCTGCTTGTCTCAGACTTTGAATCCTAATGCTCTCATGCACTCTTTGTGAGCTTCAATCAAGTCTCCACAGTTTTCTTCACCTTTTTCAATAATGCTACAAAGGAAGGAAAAACATTACAAACAGCGATTTCTGTTGCGTCGACTAATGTAAATACTCTTCTGCAAAAGTTAAACTAATACTTCACTGGCACATGGAAGAATTAAGGTTCACTGGTTTATACATTCAATTAACTATACACACATATGCATACACTTCCCATCCTTGGACTATACAAAATTAACAGGAATTTTAAGACATTTTGGTCAATGACTTCAGACTCCCACATGATCCATTTATTGCCTGTGTTGCTGAGCCATTCCCAGAAATGGACCAATAACCTGGTGAATCTCAACAAAATTACAAGCAAGAGGTGGAACCTTCTGTTATGCTTTCCCCTCCTTGGTAACTGTACTTCTCACACAACTTCCCACAACCCAGAAAACTCATTTGCTGCATTCTGTGACTGGATAATTGCAATGGTAAACTCATTTTACAAAGGAGACCAAGGTGAAAAAAAAAATCAGTTTCAATAACTGGATAGAATGTAGTACTAAAATGTTAATATTTCGCAGTATAGCTAGCTGCCTTTACATCTTAGTATTTTTGCTAGTACAAAAACAATACATCCCATTGTTACAAAATAATTATCAAGAGAAGAAGAAAGGAACAGTTGGCTCCCTGGCAGAGATGGCCAAGACCAGACTACAACACAGCAAAACCACATATGATACAACATCTTCAATGCTAAAGGAGCCAGACAGACAGGAAATCGAAAAAAACAGCTCACCAAGAAAACAGATTAGGCTACTATGACAGTAGCCACCAGCAGAGGCTGGTGTTGCTGCAGCTACTTCCAATTGAAAGCATGTACCTGGTGCAGACCAAGCACTGGGAGACAGTCAGGATATAGCAGTCTTACACTTAAAGGGAGAGAACAAGGAATTAAAAAGGAAAAGTGAATATCCAATACGTCTTGGCCTTTAAGGCATAAATTATCAAGTTTAGAGGGCCAACTGCTGCAGGGGTGGTAGAACTCCTTGACCAACAAAGGAAGTATAATGGTTTCAGATGGGCTAGTACAGTGCTTTTGCTTTGGCAGAACACACTCTAGATCCATAACAGAAGGTTAGGCTAACATTAAAAAATCTCCTTCATGGCTGGCAGTTCCTCAGCATTAGGACAACTAAGGACCACCCTTAAACATAGGCAGCTACATTCTGAAGGAGGTAAAACCATATCCTTAGGCTATTAGCATGGAAGAAGAATGACTTCCTTCATGGTTACACGGACGACCCCATCCCCCCCAGTCGACTTTACTTTGAGCTCAAGACCTATGGAGAGGAAGAAAGAGTTAAGTAGAAAAAAGAAGTTATGTCTTGCCATAACGTTCCATCTGTGTTGCCGATCTTCATCTATTCTTGACCGAGGGTTACGGTTCCTATCCTCGAAACCAATCCGGCTATTATATAGCTCACGCCAGCCAAAAATACTCGAGCTAAAGGTGTACCCAGAATGCCCCTCTCTACATTACCTCAGATTGAGTCTGGCTTATAAAAAAATAAAAAGAAACTAACCCAAAATGAAAACGCCATGTCCATGGAGTACAGAAGATCCAGGACAAAAAAGATCGCTCTGCCAGGAGTCCACAGGAGGGGGAAGGAGGGTGGGATGTCGAGAACAGATGAAGAGCAACAACACAGAGGGAACATTATGGTAAGACGCAACTTCTTTATCTGATGCTGTCAATCTTCATGTATTCTTGACTGATGGGATAGAGTCCCCAGCTACTTTAGATCCTGGGTGGCCCTATAGAAGGATATTTTTGAGAACCAAAGAACCATAGTAGGCTCTTCCCCTGGAGACCAAATCCAATTTGTAATGAGTAATAAACGTATGCAGAGTAGCCCATGTTGGTGCTGCACATATTTCATTCAAGGAAGCCTTCGAATGGAAAACAGTTGAAGTAGCCATCGATCTGGTGGAATGAGCTTTCACCAGCACTGGTAGCTTTAGGTTCTGTTATAAATGAAAATAATTCAATATCTTAACCATTTTGAGAGAGTAACCTTAGAGACAGAATTTCCTAAGTTTGCACCAGAGAAGGAGACAAATAATTGTTCCGATTTCCTGAATTCTTTAGTTCTGTTGATGTAGAAACACAACTGTCTGAACATCTAACAAGTGTAAGCAATATTTATCTTTCTTTGAAAAATTTGGAAAGACAAGTAAGTCTATAGCCTGATTAATGTTGGACTCTCGAGACCATCTTTTGGAAGAAAGGATGGATTGGTCCAGAGTCTAACTCTACCCTTAGGGAAAATTAGGAAAGGGGGCTTTGAACATAAGGTGTGCAATTATACTCGTTGCAGAGGTTACAACTAGAAGAAGAAGTGTTTTCCAAAAGAGGAACTTTAAGTTACAATTAGCTGCTGGTTCAAATGGGGTAAGTACCACGGACTGCAAAACAGTCAGGTCCCAAAGAGGATAGAGGATCTTTAAATGGAGGCTTTAAACAAATAGTTCTCTTGAGGAAGACCTTACATAGTCTGTGCGAAATTAAGGATAAACAAGGGTAGACCTTCAAAGCCATTATGAAAATTAGAGATGGCAGCTAGAATGACCTTAACAGTAGAAGCTGAAGCTCTTCTAGCAAAAAGATTGGCCAAAAAATTCTAAAACTTTTCCACAGAAGCTGAAAAAGGGTCAAGGCCATTATCACAAGCCGAAACGGAGAATCTCTTCCATTTACTGAGGTAGAGATTCCTGGTGGATGGTTTATTTGATGCTAGCAACATTTTTTGTACTGGGGATGGAATACTGTTGTGCCTGGCAACTAATGGAACTAGAAGAACCAAGCAGTTGGCTTGAGTCTTTGAAAACTGGGATGTACCAGTCCCAGAGGGTGAGACAATTTCTGGAACTGGATCCAGAATCCAAGGACAGTGAACCAGATGAGGTCATAGGAAAGGAAACCAAATTTGTTGAGGCCAGAAGGGTGCAATGAGGATTACTTTGCTTCTCAACCTGGCTGCTTCCTTGAAGAAAAGGAGGAAAGGCATGGAGGAGACCCGGGGGCCAATCAAAGAGAGGAGCGTCTCTCGTGGACTCCCCCCCTGAGGGGGAATTACGGCAAAGTAGCTACTGCACTGTTTTGGGGTGATGCAAAAAGTTCACAGCAAGGCTGGCCCCAGCAATGAAAGATCTTCTTTGCTCCCTTGAAACTGAGACACCACAAGCGAACCATTAGAATGCATCAGCTTAGTTTGGGCACTATCACTTTTGAACTCCTTGGGATGTGCTTTGCTACCAGAAAGGGGTTGGAGGCAATGGCCCATTGCCACACTCAGAGAGCTTCTCGACACAGGGGATAGGATTTCGTTCCCCCTTGCTTGTTGATGTAGCAGACTATGGACATGTTATCTGACTGAATTGCAATTGTTTCTTGAGGGAGGGCAGAATGAAATGCTTGCAATGTAAGAAGCGCCGCCCTCAGCTCCAGGATGCGGATATGCAGATTGGCCTCTCTCTCGGGGACCAAGTGCTTTGAACTGTCTTTCCCAGATAATGTCCCCTCACCTCATCTGGGAGGCATCTGTGGTAACTATGGCTTTGGGTTGAGGAGGGACAGTGGGGCAGCCCCGAAGAATTTGCTCAGATTCAATCTACCAGGATAGGTCCATTTTGCAGCGACTGGTGATAAGTATGGGGTGGTTCACTGGGTGAATTAGAATGGACCACTGATTCGCCAGATGCCACTGCAGTAATTCTCATGCGATATCTCGCTTGTGGGATCAGAGTCATTGCTGCTGCCATGGACCCTAATACCTGACGCACCGGAAGAGCTGGCACTTTTCTGAGCACAGGAGAGAATGAACTTGGGATTTTATTTACTGGACTCTGTGGGGAGAGTGAGACAGAGAGACAGAGAGACAGAGAGACAGAGAGACAGAGAGACAGAGAGACAGAGAGACAGAGAGACAGAGAGACAGAGAGACAGAGAGACAGAGAGACAGAGAGACAGAGAGAGTAGAGTCGAGTTCCGATAAATTCTACATCCTGAGAGGGAACCAGTTGAGACTTTTAGAGATTGACCGTAATGCCTAGATGCAGGAACAACTGCAGGGAGAATTTTGTCGCCTGTAGCAGTAGATGTCTGGTGGAAGCAGTGACAAGCCATTTGCCTCTAGATATGGAGACACCTGGAATCTGTGCAGTCTCAAGTGAGCCATCACTGCTGCCATACATTTGGTGAACACCCTGGGGACTGTGGTGAGACCAAAGGGCAGCAGCCTGAAATGACAGGGACTGGTTCCTTGTCAGAAACCTTCTTGAGCGTTTGCCCATTTTTATGTGGTAATACATGTCTGAAGGTCTACAGAGTACATCCAATCATTTTCCTCTAGAAAGAGAAGTACTGACTGAATCTTGACAATCCAGAATTTGGACTGCTGAACAGATTTGTTTAGAATGCTGGGATCCAGAATTGGCCTCCAGTCCCCTGTCTTTTTTGGCACTAAAAAGAACCTAAAGTAAAATCCAGATCCTCTCTGGTCTGGTGGGACTTCTTGGATGACTCTTTCTAGCAGCTTTTGTATTTCCAAGGCTGCTTGGTCGTCCTGACTAGGTGGAACATCGGGGAATCTTGTTCAAGTTCTTGGGTAGGGGGTGAAAGGGATAAGTTAACCTCTGGAAATAATTCTTAGCACCCAGGCATCTGTGGTCATTTGTTGCCAGGCTGTTGGGTGCAAAGAAAATCTTCCCCCTACTGCTTCCAGAGGTAAGCAATCAAGCCTCCCTTCAGAAGCGCTAAGGGTTGGCCACAGAAAGACTCCCTGGAACCCTGGTTCTGCAGGCCACCTCTGCCTCTAGGATGGCGTCTTCCATTTGAACTCCCCACTCTGCCCTGAGGGGAGTCTGCACCACGTGTCCTGGAAAGGCCTCTAGAACTTCGTGAGCCACATTTCCCCATTCCTCTGATTCCTGGAATAGGCACATTGGGGAGCAGAAAAATGCATGCCAACAGCAGACAATAGTCTTCCCATCATTCTCACACATGGACAGAGTTTCTTTAACTTTGGAGATGAACAAAGAAGATCTGTCAAAAGGAGCACTGACGAAGGAAAACTTTGAATGGTTCCACAAACTCACACAGGCGTGTCCAAGCATGTCGAATAGCAACACCTGAACCAGCTGAACTGGTCACCTCTTCGGCTGCATGTGCAATGAGCCTCATGGATGGATTAGATATAGACTTCAGGGTAGCTAAATGGGAGACCACTTTTTTTTTTGGTCACCTTAAGCCACAGCTCCTGCTCGGGTATCCAATAGCTCCTAGATCAGATCCCTTTGGAGCTTAGTGAAATGTGCCATAAAATTCAAGGACCTAATTGCAAAGGTCGATGATGCGTAAAACCCACTTCCCAAATCTGTCCATCGACCCTGACTCTCTGTTAGGGGGATGAACAATGGAACTTTCCCTTTTAGTGGTGGCTGCCACCACCACGGCATCTACTGCTAATCCTTTTACCCAGTACTGATGATCCTTGGAAGTGGAGAGTATTTTATCTGGTCTCTGGAGAATCAGTTCTATCGAAACAGGAGCCTTCCAAGTCTGCTAAGGGATCAAATTAAGATCGCCAGTGGGAAGGATCATCCAGGAAGTAGATGGGCAAGCTCCAAAGGACTGGAAGTACAGACTCCTCAGAAGAAGGGTTTTTGGACTTTGTCACCCCTGTTTGACAATTTCCAGGAGGTCTCCAAAGGAGACATCTTCCTGGAGTGACGGGGAAAACGCTCCTCATCATCGATATCTATCCTCCGTGACAAGACTTTTCAGGCCCCCAGGCAGTGACAAGACTTTTCAGGCCCCCAGGCAGTGCAAATTGAAGTGATAAGGTCGGCTCTGAATAAAAAAACAGGAACCTACTCTAACTCCCTGGACCTGATAGCAGAGGACTGATCCCGGGGACCCATCTCTTCTGATGGCACTGAGACAGGTCAGCCATGTTAGGAACTGAAGACAAAGATGTGGTCAGCGCTGAGACTATTGGAGTGTGTGGTTGGAGTCGACAGCTCTAAAGCCTCAGAGGAAGTCAGAGGAGAAATACAAGTAGGAGCACTGGGTGAGAACTCCCCTGCTCCAGGAGGGAGAGGTGTCTGAGGAGTAGGAGGAGGAAGACCCCTAGCCATCAGAATCTGGTCCACCAGCCTCACTATGTCCACTTTAGAAAGACTCCTGGTGGCATGAACAGACAATCCACAGGGGGATTCAGGTCTCCCTATGAAAGAGCTAGGGAGCTGACCCAAAAAGGGGTCGATGGATGAAGAATATATAGTCCTGGGTGCACATAAAATTTGGTACCGGGGAAGAAGGTAGGGGCTGCAGAGATACAGGAGAGGTCTCTACCGACATGGTAACTAATGAAGCCAGCCGGTGTGGACATTGGAGTCGTAGTCTGTGCTGGTGTCATGTTTGGTGTCGATGGCACCCAGGTAGCAGTTGGTGCTAAGGACTCAGTTCATACTGAAATTTTTGGAACCTCTGATTTTGGTTCCGTAAATCCAGCAGAAAGGTATTTATGTTTGTTAGACGTTGATGCCAATGGAGATGTCTGCACCGAATGACTAGACTTGAGCCAGAGGCCTTTAGAGACTGGTCGGCCATGGAAAACTCTTTCAAAAGGTGCCTTAAGGAGCCCTTTAAGAATAAAAGTTTGTTTCTACATTCTACCAGGGCTCTAGTACTTATGCCTTGGCAGAAGTACTTAAGCCTTGGCAGAAAAAAAAAACAGGAAGTTAAGAAAACTATACATTTCAAAAAATATACTTAGCTGCGAGAGAGAATTGGCTGACGTGTCTTTCTATAAGAGCGGTACACTATAAATAATACACTGTCCAGACCAAGCAGTTTAGCTCTGGGTAAACTGTGTACTCGGAACACATCGGAACTATTAGAAAAACAACTCAGAGTAATCTTCAAGCCATAAAGGTTGAGCCAAAATAAGTTGATAATCCCATTTAAATAAGTTATCAGCAACTAGGTACACTAAACAAATGAATGGATAAAAAGTATTAGTTGATAAGAGTTGACAAAAAATAACAAAAGAAAAAGAATTCAAAGAACCAGTCATTTATTCTATGCCAGATAAGCGCTTAAGAAAAGGTTGGTGTTTATACATGTTTTTAACAATCAGCCATTACAGTGTTCTCGTACATACATACAATGAAAAGTCAGTCTTGTGAGAAAAAAGGTGGCCATTTAATAGGTCAGGCCAGTGTCAATGTTGTTGGGGTTGGCAGAGACACTGGAACTGCGTATGGCTTGTTACAGGTATGTGGCACCAAAAAGCTTAAGGCTGAGTATGCGGATAAGCGGGGAATTATCTGACTGGGCGCTATCAATGAGCCATCTCAATCCGGCTGCTGTGTGTTTGGTTGAAAGTTTTGGTGGGTGGACCATGGGCACATTTTATTGGGATGAGAAAAAATGTAATTTTGGCGCAGGGAATTGGGTGTGGTATTTGAAAAAGTGAATGACAAGTAGTGGGGCGGGGAACAAAGGCATGGTCCAAGAAGTAAGGCTATTGATGGAGATTACTTTTGCAAGTAATTGGAAGATGCCGAGGGTTGGGGAGGGCCTAAGGATGGGTAGGGATAGGAAGAAGACTATGCAATAGGCAGGGCACTGGGGGCAGGGGATTCGTGATTGGAGGGGACACAGAGGGGTTTGCTTAATGAATGTAACCTCTTGAATGGCATCCAGGCGGGAATAGCGGTGTAATGTTGTAAAACTTGCTGCCAAGAACGAGCAATGTGAATTGTGGCAGTAGAATAAAATCAATCAGTGGGCAAACACAAGCCATAGAAGAAATTTCAGAACCCGAAAATGTATAAGAAGCACTGAATTAACCCATGATATAAGAATTAAAATTAAACTTAAAATTAATTAAGCGGGCAACTGCGAGTACCCATACAAATGAGACACTAACAAGTATAGTTCAGAGCAGGAAGTACCTTATTTAAAAAACTTTAAAATAACGAAAATACAATGTATAGTCTGGGAGGGGACGACTGCTAACATTTGGCCTGGAGAAGGAATCTATGACATAATGATTGGAGAAATCTTGAGATTGGCGGTCAAAGTTATAAAACAAAGCCAAATAGGATGGGACTGGGTGCCAAGAATGAAAGTTTAAAAATTCAAAAAACTTTTTAGTAAAGAGGAGAGAGAGTAGATTGATAAAAATAGATATGAAGAGCCTTTGCGTATATGTTATGCCTCGTGGCAATCTAACTGAAGGTCTCTTACGGTCCTAAATTATGGAAAAAAACATATAAATGACTAAAATAATAATAATAATATAAAAACATGCAACACATTTAGATACAGATTAAAATCATGAAGTATAATATGGACAGAATGTGACAAGCGAAGAACATGCTTTGTGATTCCAACTCTTATGCAAGATATACATTAAGATATGCGACGCATTGAAATACAACCTCGTGGACAATTAGCTGACGATGTCTTCTTCCTCCCTTGAATTCATATGGAAGTACTCTTAAGGATAAAAAAATACACAAATATGTACAGAACAGAGACCAAGACTTAAAAACTTAAAAAGACTTTGAATGTATAAGAAACTATATACAAGATAAAATTCAGTCCATGCCTTGCAATACAGTATCTCATGCAAGGTGTCTAAATTGCAAGCTTCTTTGGGTCCAATAGAATCAGTGTGTTCCAGGTCGTACGCAGTTTTTAGCTGAAAAAAATATATATATTCACTCTGGCTTATTGCCTGGGAGTTGGCATGGATTTCAAACAAATCTAGTGGTTTAGCATTGAGCTTCTTCGGATCTGCCAGCTAGGAAATCAGTTTTATATATATGTACAAGATATACAATAATATATATGATACATGCTATACATACATTACATATATATATATATATATATATATATATATATATATATATATATATATATATATATATATATATATATATATAGGTTCATAGGCTGGTACTAGGCTAGCTGCCTTTGCAGGCCATTTTAAGCCTAGCCACTTACCTCATGTGAGAATCAAACCCTGCACCTTCTGTTTGTAAGGCAAACACCTTAACCATTATGCCATCCACATACATATATATATATACACACACACACACACACACACACACACACACACACACACACACACACACACACACACACACACACACACACACACACAGACACAGACACACACACAGACACACACACAGACACAGACACAGACACAGACACACACACAGACAGACACACACACAGACACACACACACAGACACACACACACACAGACACACACACACACAGACACACACACACACAGACACACACACACACAGACACACACACACACAGACACACACACACACAGACACACACACACACAGACACACACACACACAGACACACACACACCTTATATAATAATATATACAAGATATAATCTCTTTCCGTAAGAGCGACAAAACGAGATCCGAGGTAATGTAGAGGGGGCATTCTGAATAGACCTTTAGCTCGAGAGTTTGTTTTGGCTGGCGTGAGCTATACAATGGCTGGATCAGTTCCGAGGATCGGAACTGTAACCCATCAATCAAGAACAGATGAAGTTTGACAACATCAGATCATATGTTTTGGGAGTATAATAAGTTGATAGACTTAAATTCCCTACAGAATACTCAGAAATATGGGTGAGCCAATGGGTGTAACTAAGGAAATTATTTTCTGAGCTAGGATACAGGATCTGAACTGCCTAGACATAGTAAGACCTTAAGTTTAACTCTGCTGGTTGCTGAAAAAGCTATTACTAGAAAATGTAAATCAAAATGTATTACTAGAAAATGGAAATCAAAATTTAAGGGAACTGTAAGAAGTACTGAATATTGTAACAGAGGCAAAAGAACTGAAGTGTGATCTTTAGAAAAGGGTAGGAGCAAATTACATTGGAAAAAAGGAAACTGTGGAGGAATGAGTTAAGGGAAAGCAGGAACTGATCATTGTAATGTTGGATTAATGACAATTATACAAACGAATATATGTGAAGTATAATGCTTGCAACTGGGAGTATGTTAATATGGTTTTTCTTTTATACAAAATGTACGTTTGCCTATGTCTTAATTGATAATTCAATAAAGGTGTTAAAAATAATAAATTAAGTGAAAGCTAGTAGCACCAGAGACCAAGGATCAAGATTCAATTCACACTGCACTAACTGTAAGAGACACTGTAATGTGGTAACCAGAAGACAGAGTCCTTGGATGAATACTGGTAACTCTTAAGGCAAGCGCCTTGTTCTTGGGAATAGTTGTAAGAGAGCATGCGAAAGACAGAGAGAGCACATACGAGAGAGAGAGAGAGAGAGAGAGAGCACATACGAGAGAGAGAGAGAGAGAGAGCACATAGAGAGAGAGAGAGAGAGAGAGAGAGAGAAGAAGACAGACACAAATATTACATATACATACATATACATATACATATACATATATATATATATATATATATACATATACATATACATACACACATATACATATACACACACACACACACACACACACACACACACACACTTTATACAGTTACACAGTGAGAGAGATTAACGACAGAATGAGCCTAACATAAGGAAAAGTAGTAGGCATACGAAACAATTCCTTGGCAACAAAAATGAATATGGAAATTAAGTACAGTAGTGGTAAACAAACTATGCACTGGCAAAGACAAAGAAAAATTAAAAACAGAGTAACAGATGGAAATAATTAGGCAGGCTATAGCAGTCTTCCTCTTATTAAAGGAAGAAAAAGTACAGTTGTGTACCTAGCATAAATGTAGATGTTAGAGTGTATTCACTCTTGCAGTCATTACACTTGGGTTATCCTGCTGGCAGGCTACACGCAGTCGGCCTGAATTCCAAAGTCAAGGCCCGGCGTCGCTTGCTGTCGCCTCTTCCCTGACATCAGTGTGCCAGGGGTATAAAAGATGCAGCCGACACCATTTTCTTCAGTTTTTCTTGCCCCAGATGTCAGGTGCCCCCAAAATGGTAGGCTAAAAATTTATGCCAATAAGTATGCATGCACAAATTTCCTTCACCTACAAGCAAATACACCACATAGGTTGTATAGGATAGAGAAGTACAGATAAGTCCCAGCAAAGAAAAGGAAGATGGTGGATGGGTAACCTGGACTGCAACAGTGAGTACACTCGAACATCTACATTTATGGTAGGTACACAACTGTACTATGTTCATCGTGTTTCAGTGTTGCAGTCATTACACTTGGGTTGAATCCCAAAGCTGAGGTAGGGTGGCTGGGTCTAAATAGGATTAGGAGAGGCTATAAGGCCCTGCAAAACTGCAGTGGCAAAGCCTGCTCTGGCTTTAGAGTACAGAGGTAAATGGTAGTGCTTGGTGAAAGTGTGCACTGAACTCCAAGTTGCAGCCTCTAAAATGTCTTTAGTTGGTACCCCTCTGAGGAAGGCTGCTGAAGTGGCTGCTGCTCTGGTAGAATGTGGCCTAATGTCCTTAGGAATTGATTTGTCATGTTGTGAATAACAGAATCGAATGCAGTGGCCTATCCATTTCGAAATAGCTGCTTTGAGATAGGCTTTCCTTGTGATCCTGCAGCATATGCCACTAAAAGTTGCTCAGTCTTTCTGAAAGCTTTAGTTCTGTCCAAGTAGAAGTGTAGCTGTCTGTGTATGTCCAAAGAATGCAGGAGTCTCACCCTTATTTTGTGGGTTTGGATAAAAAAGTAGACAAATGAATGGTTTGGTTAAGGGCCACACTGGACACTGCCTTAGGCATAAATGTATGGTTAGTCCTCAGAGAAACCCTGTCTGGATGGAAAATTATGAAAGGTTCCACAGCCATGAGAGCCTGTAACTCTGAAACAGGTCTTGCAGAGGTTATTGCTAGCAGAGCTGTTTTCCAAGATAAGAACTTTATTTCAGCTGTATTGGCTGGCTCAAAAGGCGGCAGTGTAAGTTTCTCCAAGACATAATTGAGGTTCCATGTAGGTATTGGTGCTCTCCTTGAAGGTCTTATGTTTTTGACCCCTCTGAGGTACTGCCTTAGCAATGGGTGAGAAAAAAATAGGTGGTTCCATATTGTAATGAGCTGAAATGGCAGAGGCATGGATTTTAATTGATGAGAAGGAGAGGCCTTTGTCCAGCATCTCAGTTAGGTATTGTAAAATCTGAGGAATAGTTAGTACAAGCATGTCAATTCCTTGTGCCTGGTTCCAAGCACAGAATCTCTTCCATTTTTCTGCATAAGATTTTCTGGTACTTGGCCTCCTGGCCTCCAAAATAACATCCATCACTGCTTTAGAGAGAGGTGTGTTCTGAATGGCTACCTTATTCGCCATGCTACCAGATTTAGGGTCCCGAGTTGGCTGTGCAGGATCGGATTGTTTCGTTGGGTCAGTAAGTGAGGAATTAGAGGCAATGTCCAGGCTGGGCCTTGAGACAAGCTCTTTAGGATTGGGTACCAGTGCTGCCGGGACCAGTCTGGGGCAATCAGAACAATTTTTGTCTTCTCTTGTCTGACCTTTAGGAGTACCTTGGGAAGGAGAGGCAGAGGAGGAAAGACGTATACCGTCAGGGCTTTCCAGCTGAATGATACAGCATCCACTTTCCATGCTTGCTTGTGATAAGTCCTTTTGCAGAATCTCTGTAGTTGGCAGTTGTGAGGGGAGGCAAAAAGATCTATGTCTGGGCATCCCCATTTCTTTGTTATCATGCTGAAGACTTGTGGATCCAGTTTCCACTCGTGGGGATCCATAATGTTTCTGCTTAGTCTGTCTGCCTTTTCTTTCCTGGCAGGAATTGTGCTTGCAAATGTACTTGATAAGTCAATGCTGTGTCCCACAAAGTCATGGCTTGTCTGCAGAGGGGGTAGGAATGTGTGCCTCCCTGCTTGTTTATGTACCACACGACTGTAGTATTGTCCGTCCTTATCAGTTGTTGTCCTGGATGAAGAAAGTCCTTGAAAGCGGTCAGGGCATTTTGAACAGCTAGCATCTCTTTTTGATTGATATGAAGATGCATTTGGCCTGAGGGCCATGTGCCCTGAATACATTTTCCTGCCATATGGGCCCTCAGGCATAATCTGAAGCATCTGTTATTGATTGCCTGGCTGTAGGTAGGTTGAATGGCTGTCCCTTGTTGAGGTGACAGGCCTGTGCCCACCATCGAAACTCCTGTTGAAGGCAAGGAATGAGGGTACTCAATGTTTCCAGGCTGTGGCAATGTTGAGTTCAAACACTTTTTAGATACCATTGTAGTTTCCTCATATGCAGTCTGGCATATGGAATTAGCAGAATGCAAAATGCCATGAAGCCCAAAGCCTGCAGAATTTTTCTTGCAGTTAACTGGGTCTTTGTTGCCAACATTGTGAAGTAAGAAGTCAGTTGCCTTTGTCTGGCGTGAGATAAGCCATCTGGGCAGTTGTATTTAAGCTTGCACCCAGGAATATTATCTCTTGAGAGGGTACCAATTTTGATTTATTTTCGTTTACTGTATACCCTAGGCAAACCAATAATCTTTTTACAAAACGCCAGGTGCTCTAGTAGAATGTCCTTGTTCTCCGCTTGAATAAGGCAATCATCTAAGTAAGGATATATTTGAATTCCTCTTTGGCTGCAATATGCAATTACTGGTGCCAGGCATTTTGTGAAGACCCTGGGCACAGTAGATAAGCCAAAGGGCAGTGCAGAGAATTGGTAGTGCATTGAGCCAGCTATGAATCTGAGGTATCTTCTGCAAGATTGTCTGATTGGTACATGCAGGTATGCCTCTTTTAGGTCCAAAGTTACAAGCCAAGCCTTCTTGCCCAGCATGGGCAGAAGCTGCTGCAAAGTCAACATTTTGAATTTTGGAACGTCCAGGAATGTATTCAGAATAGACAGGTCCAGTATTGGCCTCCAGGCTTTGTCCTTTCGGGGTATCAAGTAAAGCCTTGAGTAAAATGCTTGTCCCTGCTCTTGCTGTGGTACTCGCTGAATGGCCCCTCATGTCCATGAGGGATGAAACTTGTTTTTGTGCCTCTGCCCATTGATTGTGTGGCAGGTCTGACATACCTTTTGCCCTTGGCAGGGTGTGAAAGTGGAACCTGTAGCCCTGGGACACTCAAGACCCATTTGTCCTGGGTGATCATGTGCCAGTTTTGTGAAAAAAGTGCTAGTTTTCCCCCCAAGGGGGCTGCCAAAAGATAAGTGCTTGGTGCTGACAGATGGAAGTCATTGGGACCGTTTCCTGTATGGCTGTGATTTGTCTTCTCCGCTTTTGGAGGTAGAAGCGGCCCACTGTTTAGGCCTGTATGAGCCCTGGGGCTGGTAACTTCCTCTAGGGCGTCTGTATCTGCCCCTTTGTCTGTCTGACACTGTAAAGGACCAATTCTTAGTAGGCCAGTTTCTGCTAAATCTGGGTGGCTGTACCTGTAAGAAATTCTTTACTGTTTGCATAGATTTCGCTTTGTCCTCAATTTTCTTCAACACCTCCTCTGCTTTAACACCAAATAAGGTATCATGCTGTAATGGAGAATCTAGTAATTTTGCCTTAACATGATCAGGTAGAATCTGTTCCTTTAACCAGGCATGCCTCCTAATGACAGAACCCGTAACTGCGGCCCTGCAAGAGACCTCTAGAGAATCAAAACCACATTGCAATGTATGCTTTCCCACTTGTTCAGTTGCATGCAATAAATCCTGCATCTCCTTATTTTCTGCACAATCAGAATTTGCCAACATTTTCTGTTTTAGCAGTGACATTAAGTATTGCTGATATTTAAGCATATGAAATTGACAGTTTAAAGCCCTCACAGCCAAAGTAGCAGATGTGTAAACTTTCTTCCCCCATCTGTCTAGTGCCCTAGAATCCCTGTCAGAGGGGATATGGTTTTTTGCAGTAGAAGCCTTGACCCCTTTGGGACCCTGAGAAATAGTTTCTAGATCAACAGCAAGTTTTTGTAAAGAAATGTATGCGAGTCTGGAACCCTGTAGTATCTGTCTGGTTTTACAGGGGCAGGGGGTAAAGAGTCAGGAGAAAGGGCGGACTCTGAAAATACATCATCTACAATGTCTAACAGGGGGAATAGCAAGCGGCCTGCGCTGAGGTAGTAAAAGAAAATCTCCAAGCCTTTTCTTGGATTCTGAGTAGTCTTGGCTCTCCCAGTGGAAGTGCTCCCTCATGGTACGCCGGGTTTCCCAAAAAGATAAATCCTCAGAGGAGAGGCTGAAGGAATAGATTCTTCAGCATCAGAATCCTCATAGGGAGGAAGAAAGTATTCCTGCACAGAAGAGGAGTCAGAGGAAATGGAAAGCTGATCTGAAGATTCATATTCTGTCTCTTGCCTAGGCCACTTATCAGGAGGGGGATGGGAACCCCTGATCAAGGTAATTAGGTCTTCGGCCATTTTGAGCATCTGTTTTTTAGGAAGTCTGTCCAGGAGAATGCTGTACTTGTTTCTTAGTCTTTAGAGCTGCTTTAGTCTTTGCTTTGTTAGCCGAGGTAGGCTTTACATATAGCTGTGTATGTCTGAAAACACCCTCAGAAGCCGATGCCTGCTCAGCGCCTCTGGACCCATCTGAGGGAATAATTTCCAAGTGCCCAATACCTTGAGTATCCAGAGGCCTAGCTGGCTCCATGTGGGAATCGGCAGCGGCCTGTGGCTCTGAGGTAGTAGACGTCGGGGGCTGCAAAAGTGCCTCACTGAGAACCGGCGACTGGCTTAGCCGAAGCCTCATCGTCGGTTTTGGACCTCTGATGCCTGTCCTTTTCCTTGTGCTTTTTATAAACTCCGGTCGTCAGTTGTTCCGACGGCATTATATAATTGAATCTTCGGCCAAAGTAATGAAAGGCAAAATCGTACAGACGCTTAATAGTGCGTTGGTTAAATCCATCGCAAAACTGACAGCTAGCAACGTTGTGATCAGGGCCTAGTTAAGGAATACAGTAAGAATGAAAATCCTTATGAGGTATTTGCTTCCGACAAGAAATACAATTGTTAACTTTTTCTGACATCGGTCTGGAGCAAGAAAAAAAGGTTCCCCAATGGGGTACTTCGCTTTAAAGACGACTTCGGATCTGAAATTCGAATTTGAAAATCGCAGGAGTCGACTGACCGGCACTTGTGAACTGCTTTTGCTTCGGGCACTGCGAGGCAAGAAAGACTGAAGAAAATGGCGTTGGCTGCATCTTTTATACCCCTGGCGCACTGACGTCAGGGAAGAGGCGACAGCAACAGACGCCGGACCTAGACTTTGGAATTCAGGCCGACTGCGGGTAGCCTGCCAGCAGGATAACCCAAGTGTAATGACTGCAACAGTGAAACACGATGATCATCAAGGAATAAAAAAGGCAAAATGAATATCCAAGATGTCTTTCCCTTTAAGGCAAATTATCAAGTTCAAAAGGGACAACTGCTGAAGGGGGGTGGTAGGACTCACTGACCTACAAAGTATAACAGTTTCCAATGGAGTAATGCTGCAACCATGAGACAAGGGAAGTATGCTATCAGATGTCAGCAGATAGCTTTCAACTCAAAAGCTTCTAGAAGCCATATAGGAGATTTTAGGTGACAAAAAAAAGAGGAAAAGGGAGTTGATGAAAGAATTCAAAATAGCATCAACAGCATAAGATTTAGGTCATACAAATAAACAGGGTACAGGTTTGTCAAGAAATGAACACAGCACAATCCCTGTAACACAAAAACTAAGTGGGTAAGGGTAAGCCCTGGCCCTGAATATACAAAACTGACCATAAAATATGGAGAGAAAGAAGGGATGTTGGCGACGGTCCTTAATGGAAGGAGAAGAAGAAGAAAAAAAAAAAAAAAAAAAAAAAAAAAAGAGCAATTTGAGGAAGACCTTTCAAAAACCAGGGGAAAGTACTGAACAATCTTCCACCTGATCCTAAAGGCCCAAACATGAACCCCCTTGCTTGGAAAGTGTAGCAGAAAGTGAAAGGAAACATCAGGTATGATCCATCCTACTCCGTTAAGAAAACGCCACCACAAAGACTGGATACTACAAAGCGACTACATTGCAGATGGTCATCAGAGTGCAAGCTATCCTATAAAAAGAGTAACTTGCTAGGCATGCAGGACCATCTGCCACTTACCAGTGACAAACATGACAAGATAAGGGGACTGAGGAAGTATCGAACAGATGGGTACTTCCAATCTACACATTCTTATCAATGTTCCATGGTACAACCTTCCAAAAAGGAAAACAGGTAAATGAAAGGTTCAAAAGCATGGATGTGTACGATATCCCCATTTAGAAATTTGGTTCACATGCACGATGCTTCAGAGATGTAGTTTCTATGAACAGGAACCAGAAAGGAGTACTGTGCATGTATGACTAGACTTCATGAGTCTACAGTCCCTTTTCCTGCTGCAAAAGAACAAGAGGCAGAACTTATCTAATGTGAAAAAAGAATCACATTCCTCTGCTGAAAGGAAAGGGACTACAAGGCTAGCAAGAATTAATGAAGGCACTAAATCAGATCAGAGTCCATGAGGATAGAAGGGACTACCTTAGCAATGGAAATCTACAGCTGCCCACGAAGAAAGGTAATAGAATAAGTCTCAGACCACCACAGCACATGAACCTTGGCAAATGAATCTTATTACACGAGACAGCAACTCAGCATCTGTTTAGTAACTTCAGAAGGAAGGCAGCCTGGTATTAAACTGATGGGACATAAAAAAACAAACAGGATATCCATCATGAGGGGTACTTACAACAGTGGTGGTGTCACCTTGCTTAACTTCAAGTATCACACCTAAATTTTGTATACAGAAAAAAATACTGCATGGAATATACACAAATCAGCATAAATGTGCATATAAATTTATGATTACACTAGAATTCCACAGCCTTGCAAGAATAAGCATCTCAAGCTGAACTCTACACATGAGCACATCCTGTTCAGGATAGGAAGAACAACAAGAATGCATGTAACTGTTTCACAAGATTCATTAAGAGGCCGGTAATACTAGGATACACCTACCTACAAAGACTCTTTTTTCCAAATATGGAAAAGGAGGAAGTGAGGTTCTGGAACTCTGCAGAGTATGTCAGACTACAGACCTTGGGCAAAGACTAAAACCAGAGCTTCTGCCCGCAAGAAAAGCAAAGAAATGGTCATATGTAACCTGTAAAATAGCACCCCCAGCAGCAGCACAAGTCAAAATATGGACCAACTAGGAACCATCTACTTGTAAGACAGATCAGTACTCTTAGAAGAAGATGGGGGAGAAGGATGGAAAATCTGCAGTATTGTAACATATGCCATGCTGTTCTCTCTGGCAAAACCTAAGGAGGGGCACCTGTTTCCAGAGTTGGAAGGGAAGTCACTTGTTGCATGTAAAGCAGTAATCCTTATAAAAATAAGTGAAGAGAGATGCTGGGATTTACCATCTATAATGCCCATTCTGCCCTGTAAAGGGATGAAATAAAACTGGTGGGTATACAGCCCGCTGGTATAAGTTAATTAGTACAGCTCAAGCCCAGGAATGAGGGAAGGTGTAATACTGCTGCTCCAAATGCAACAGTTCTTCTCCAGGTCATGGGATGTGAGCTCCAACTGGAAAAAATGTCACATTACCAAAGGGGGAAAGAGCATCCAGCAGCAATCAAGACTGGAAAAAAAATTCTGTGCCTACGGATTGTCAAGATACCATGGGACAAAAACAGCAAATAGTACCAATCCAGCTTTGCAGCAAAAAGGTAACTGTTCCAATGAGCTTGAGTTCTATGCTGCAGAAAACAATTCCAAACCATTTAACATCAATATTTGCATAGAAGACAGGCATCGATAATCTGGACCCCAAACTTGGGGTCAAAGAAACACACTACCCTGAAGCCAAAGTTGAAGCCTGAAGAGTGGGACAATGCAAACAGCCTCAATATCCATCACAACAAGGAGAGGATGGCTGACCTTCTTCTGCAAAGAAAGGCCTCCTCATTACTTAGCTGCTCAAAACAAACTTCATCAAAAGAAAAGCATCTACCGCTTGTGCCCTAAACTGTGATTAAAAAGACCTTTGTCCCTCCAGCTTAGGTCAAAGCCTGTGAGGGAGTAAAAAACTTCCAACTCTGACCGTGAAAAGCTCGCCGAAGAACTGCTCTGCATCTGACCCTGGTACTGAAGTCAAAGAAGAGAAACATGGGGCCATCAACACAGACAGAGGCAGCCCCAGCAGACAAGACCACAACTGACAACAAAGCCAAAACCAAGCTGGTGAGTGGGTTCAAACAAAAATTTTCCATTCATCTCAGAACAAATATAAAAGCCACCAGCTCTACATTTTACTGACGACTCAAAAAATAAAGTAATACATTACCACAACTGGGTCCAACATTAAACCATTTTCATTCCATTTAAATCTGAACACAAGTCCAAAGCAAGTCATTACAGATGAACATCAACTTCTACAGAGGTTTAACCGCAAACCCTATATTACCATAAACTGAGAGCCAAATTAAAATTGGACTATTGTGGCATATGGCAGAGTCCAAGATGATAATAACAGATCAAACAGAAAAAAAGTCCATACACTCAGAACACAGAGGAAGTCCACTGCTAGAGATGCACATATAAACATTGAAAAAATATATAAGGCTAAGGAAATACTGCTTACAAAAAATATCTGAAAAAGTTCGCAAATTCTCTGCTCTTCAAAAAAGTAGAGTCTAAACCACACCGCAGACTACAACTAGTGCTGGGGAGGGGGGCACAAGGACTCTTGCATGTTCAGATAATTAACAGCTATGATATAAATACAATTCCCAACAACTGATAAATGCAGTGATATCAGAGAGTCATTCAGCTACTGCAACCATCTGGCAAAAGTTGTAAAAGTTTACAGCTGAAGTCAAAACTATAACAGTACTGCCCCCAAGACTCCTAAAAGTAGGACTACACTAAACAATAAACACACCAGTTCATAAGGTGTATAAAAAGTCTATTCAAAAAGAAAATAAAAAAGATGGAAGACAGTCAGTTAAAACTCCAAATCAAGGGGTCAGATGAAGCCAAGAGGCTCGGGGGGGGGGGGGGGGGGGCTTCAGCAGCGCTACTACAGTCCTGCAAGTCTCCAACCTTACAGTTGGAACAATGAGTAAAAAGGTCACACACACAAAGCAAATCAGTAAAAACCAAAAGGAAAATCTAGCCAAGCTAGAGTTTACACTGTGTGATTCCTTAAACCTCTTGTATTAGAGGCACATGGGATATATGCAAATGACCCTTTAAGGACATCAGGTGTTTCAGCTATATGAAAGTTCTGAATGCCCATGACGTTCTTTTTTTTTTTATAAGAGATGAGATAGGTGACCAAAAGAGAGGGAGGTTATTATGTTCCTATTATGAAATAACCGACTGATGTCCAATGACCCAGGTAGGGTCGAATTGATGATGTTAATAAGAAGATAACATTTATTTCTACCTATACTTTGGATAGCGGGGCCATTCTTAATCGTATTAAGAATAATTGCAGAATTTTTTTTTCTCGGATAGTGGGCTTTAAGTAAAATAGGCACGGGACCACAGATAGTTTTCAGGAAGGCTAAATCATTTAAGAAATTTTTGTAGCAAAATAAATCTCTAGTTGTTAGTAATACAAGAAGGTGTGAGAATTTTATGAATGCTACGTTTCCTGGGATAAATGAAGCCTGTTCTGTTTATTCTATCTATTTTAAAATTAAGGCATTATACGGTTTCTAACTGTTGCTAACTGTTTTAAGTGTTAAGTGATTTTGATTTGTGATTGGCTATTTTTAATGGTGCTACAACAATGGTGTATAAAGTGAGACTTATTTGTTGCTTGTTCTGATGAAGTTCCATTTTTAGGGAACGAAAGAGATTAACCTCAAACTTTGGTTTTAGATTTATTGACTGGCTCTTCTACCTCTACTACCACAGGTGTGTGCTGTTATTGGTTTGGTAATCACAGTTTGGTTCCTGGTTCGTCTTTTTGATACTGGTAAGAGAGACGAGCGACACTGGCAGTTCATCTAATGAGCATAATTTGAAAACTGCCAGAGTTAGATTGGTGAAACGTGGTATAACCTGGTTACAGACAGAGGACCAGTGAACACCTTCTGATGGAAGGTGATTTAAGTTGTTATCTGGACATGCCATTCTGAAATTAGTGTAGCATTTGTACATTCTGATTTTACTGTGTTTTGCACACATTTCATGTTATTCCATGTTAGGCTCAACATACAGTAGGGGGGGGGGGGTTTGAATGTCACATGAATGTATTTGAACATACCTGCACCAGAAAGCATAGTCTGTAGTGGAGCTAGAGGCCCTCCCTCAAGCTCCATTTCCTAACAGTGGAATCAAATGATGCATGAAGTTATAAAAGATATGTATAAAGCTATTTGTACAGGAATCTCAGTCTGTCAAGCTGGCAGGAGTTTTTCTAATGGGTTTGCAGAAAAAATACAAGTTTGAAACTGTACTATGTACAGTAGAGTTCAACCTTTTCTTGCAAAATATGATGCAACTGGTGATGTGAAGGCCTTAACTCTAAAAAAGGGATGGCAGGGGTCATACGACCTGGATATATATTTTTTTCTTTGTCAGGTTTTGTATATAAAAGTTAGGTTTTTGATCTAGATGACCTATCATTATGACAAAGACCATCATTCTTAAAAATTCCAGTACTTAGCTCGACACCAACCCCCCTCCCCCGATCGACCCCTTCTCCTCCTTTAATAATGCTATGTACCTGCCCTCTCTTCAATTTACAAGCACATAGCTCAGGAGTTCACTAAAGGACTACCCATCAGTCTACAAAAAGAACATTTCCTTCAGGCCTCCCCTCATATCAAGGAAGGGGCAAAGCAAGTGGTTTTGTTGACGAGGATGGACTTAAAATCCAACTGTATCATTCTGGCAAGCACATAATTTCACATCCGAGATGATGCAGTCCATCCTTTTTATCCTCCAAGACCAAGCCCCTAGCATCACTTTGAGTGACTAACTTAAGATCCCGCATACTGTGGGGACCTTAAAGAACCTCCCCTGTACACCATGTTCAGGTTATAGTATTTTGCTAAAATATATAGTGAAGTCCAGGTCACAACTGCACAGTTAAAGGCCTCTTTGCAAAGAGAGCTTCGAAGGCACCCACAGTCCTAATAATTTGAGTTTTTGGAGGTGTTGGAAGCTCTTTACCATACTTTTTTTTGTATCAAGTCCTAAAGCATATGGTTTGCTGAGCCACCTGGCAAGAGAGAATTCAGTTCCTTTCAGCCACACTTGCAACACATAAAAATGAACAGACAGTCCATTCTGAAAGATGTTTTGTGCAAATAAAATCTCAATTGCCTGTGAAGAGCTAAATGTAAAAGGTTAGCTCCTTTACTGGAGTATGGAGGTGGGGGGGAGGGGGGTTGGGTTCAAGTTTACCTATGCTGCTTGTGAAAAATTAAGATTATTAATAAAACTTATACTTTCATGAGAACAAATATGGAGAACTGATACACGCAGCCGAACTGACTACCACTAAAAATAGTGTTTCAATGAAAAAAACTCTCTCTCAGCACTCAAAGGTACATGGTTGGGGAGGTGCAGTTTCCTGGGTGGAGACTAGGAAAATACTACTATTGCTTAACGTGGATGGGGGGGGGGGGGTAGATTTGCCAGAAAGTAAATACTCCCCTCAGTACTTTGCAAGGTCTATGTGGGGGGGGGGGGGGAGACTCAGACCACCTCTGACTACTGTCAGAATGATGGCCTTTCTCGGTCAACCCTCACCCTTCAATGATAGGAAATGAATGGGCCTACTGGCTAGAAGAGGCAGGTGATCAAACAGGCAATGGTCCATGTAAGGTGACTTTGGTAGTGTACCCCAATTCAAAGATGGAAGGATGTGAACAGGCCTCTGACTTTAAAGGACCAAAGCACTGGGGTCTTTCCAAGCCTCTGGGATAGCCAAGCATATATCCTACTGTCCAGCAAAGGCAACACCTGAGAAGTGGAAGCAGGAGAAAAAAGGTCTACAGAAGAACCCTCTCTGGAGAGGGCAAGCATTCCTTCTAATATCCAGAATGGGAAACACTGAAGGGGAATCAAGATGCTTCTACATCCTTGGTGCAGAAGAATCAAGAAGACATGTAAGTGAAGGAGAACTGTATCTACAGTAATGGGCTGAAGGGAGAAAGTACAGTTGTGTACCTACCATAAATGTAGACGTTAAAGTGTATTCACTGTTGCAGTCATTACTCTTGGGTTATTCTGCTGGCAGGCTACCCTTCAGGTCGGCCAGAATTCCAAAGTCTAGGTCTGGCGTCGGTTGCTGTCGCCACTTCCCTGACGTCAGTGCGCCAGGGGTACAAAAGATGCAGCAGACGCCATTTTCTTCAGTTTTTCTTGCCCCAGATGTCAGGTGCCCCCAAATTGGTAGGCTGAAAAATATGCCAATAAAAATGCATGCACAAAAATAACATTTCCTTCATCTACAAGCAAATGCACCAAAAAGGTTGTATAGGATGGAGAAGTGCAGATAAGTCCCAGCAAAGAAAAGGGGGATTGTGGGTGGGTAACCTGGACTGCAACAGTGACTACACTCTAACATCTACATTTATGATAGGTACACAACTGTACTATGTTCGTGTTTCACTGTTGCAGTCATTACTCTTGGGTTGAATCCCAAAGCTGAGGAAGGGCGGCTGGGCTAAAATAGGGTTAGGAGAGGCTATGAGGCCCTGCAGAACTGCAGTAGCAAAACCTGCTCTGGACTTGGAGTAAAGAGGTAAGCGGTTGTGCTTTGTGAAGGTGTGCACTGAACTCCAGTTGCAGCCTCTAAGATATCTTTGGTTGGTACTCCTCTGAGGAAGGCTGCTGAAGTGGCTGCTGCTCTGGTGGAATGAGGCCTAATGCCCTTAGGCACTGATTTGCCATGTTGAAAATAGCAGAAACGGATGCAATTGCCTATCCATTTAGAAATGGTCTGTTTTGAGATAGCCTTTCCTTGAGATCCTGCAGCATATGACACTAAAAGTTGCTCAGTCTTTCTGAAAGCTTTAGTTCTGTCCAAGTAGAAGCGTAACTGCCTGTGTATGTCCAAAGAATGCAGAATTTTCTCACCCTTGTTCTGTGGGTTAGGATAAAAGGTAGGCAAGTGAATGGTTTGGTTAAGGGCCACACTGGACACCACCTTAGGCATAAATGTAGGGTTTGTCCTCAGAGAAACCCTGTCTGGATGAAAAATGATGAAAAGTTCCACAGCCATGAGTGCTTGTAACTCCGAGACTCGCCTTGCAGAGGTTATTGCTAGGAGCAGAGCTGTTTTCCAGGATAAGAATTTAATATCTGCTGTTGATGCTGGCTCGAAAGGAGGCAGTGTCAGTTTTTCCAAAACTGAATTGAGGTCCCAGGCTGGAATTGGTGCTCTCCTTGGAGGGCTAATGTTTTTGGCCCCTCTGGGGTACTGCCGTATTAAGGGATGTGAAAAGATAGGTGGTTCCGTATTGTAATGGGCTGAAATGGCAGAGGGTGGTTCCGTATTGTAATGGGCTGAAATGGCAGAGGCATGAATCTTAATTGATGAGAAAGAAAGGCATTTGTTTAGCATCTCAGTTAGGTATTGTAAAATCTGAGGGATATTTGGTACACACGTGTCACTGCCTTGTTCCTGGTTCCAAGCACAGAATCTCTTCCATTTTTCTGCATAAGATTTTCTGGTAGTTTCTGGTAGTGGGCCTCCAGGCCTCCAAGATAACATCCATAACAGCTTTTGAAAGAGGAGTGTTCTGAATGGCAACATTATCTGCCATGCTGCCAGATTTAAGGTCCTGAGTTGGCTGTGCAGGATCGGATTGTTTTGTTGGGTCAGTAAGTGAGATGTTTGAGGCAATATCCATGCTGGACCTTGAGACAAGCTCTTTAGGATTGGGTACCAGTGCTGGCGTGGCCAGTCTGGTGCAATCAGTATCATTTTCGGCTTCTCTTGTCTGACCTTCAGGAGTACCCCAGGAAGGAGAGGCAGTGGGGAAAGGCATATACCTTTAGATTTTTCCAGCTGAAGGATAGGGCGTCCACTTTCCATGCTTGCTTGTGATAAATCCTTGTGCAAAATCTCTGCAATTGGCAGTTGTGAGGGGAGGCAATAGATCTATGTCTGGGCATCCCCATTTCCTTATTATCATGTTGAAGACTTGTGGATCCAGTTTCCATTCGTAGGGATCCATGAGGTTTCTGCTTAGTTCGTCTGCCAGAGTATTTGTTTTTCCTGGCAGGAATTGTGCTTGGAGATGAACTTGAAAAGCCAATGCTGTGTCCCATAAGGTCATTGCTTGTCTGCAGAGGGGGTAGGAATGTGCACCTCTCTGTATGTACCACATGACCGTAGTGCTGTCTGTCTTTATCAGTAACTGTCCTGGATGAAACAGGTCCTTGAAAGCTGTCAGGGCATTTTGAACAGCTAGCATCTCTTTTTGTTTGATGTGAAGATGCATCTGTTTTGCAGGCCATGTGCCCTGAATACATTTTCCTGCCATATGCCCCCCCCCCCCCCCAGGCATAATCTGACACATCCGTTGTCAGTGTCTGTCTGGCTGTGGGTAATCTGAATGGCAGACCCTTGTTGTGGTGACAGGCTTCTGCCCACCATCAAAACTCCTGTTGCAGGCAGGGAATGAGTGCAATTACTGTCTCCAGGCTGTGGTAATGCTGAGTCCAAACACTTTTTAGATACCACTGTAGTTTCCTCATATGCAGTCTGGCATATGAAATTAGTAGAATGCAAGATGCCATGAAACCCAAGGCCTGCAGGATTTTCCTTGCAGATAAGTGTGTTTTTGTTGCCAATTTCTTGAAGTAAGTAGTCTGTTGCTTTTGTTTGTCTGGAGTGAGATAAGTCATCTGGGCAGTTGTATTTAAGCTTGCACCCAGGAATATTATCTCTTGAGAGGGCACTAGATTTGATTTCTTTTCTTTTACTGTGTACCCTGGGCCAATTAGTAATCTTTTTACAAATGCCAGATGCTTCAGAAGAATGTCTTTGTTCTCTGCTTGAATTAGGCAGTCGTCCAAGTATGGATATATTTGAATTCCTTTTTGTCTGCAAAATGCAATTACTGGTGCCAGGCATTTTGTGAAGACCCTGGCACAGTAGATAAGCCAAAGGGCACTGCAGAGAATTGGTAATGCATTGAGCCAGCTATGAATCTGAGGTATCTTCTGCAAGATAGTATGACTGGGACATGCAAGTATGCCTCTTTTAGGTCCAAGGTTACGAGCCAAGCCTTCTTGCCCAGCATGGGCAGTAATTGCTGTAGAGTCAACATCTTGAATTTTGGAACTTCCAGAAACTTTAGTATAGACAGGTCCAGTATTGGTCTCCAGGTTTTGTCCTTTCTGGGTACTAGAAAGGAGTCTGGAGTAAAATCCTTGCCCCTGCTCTTGTTGTGGCACTTGCTGAATGGCCCTCATGTCCATGAGGGCAGTAACTTGTTTTTGTGCCTCTGCCCATTGATTGTGTGGCACGTCTGGCATACCTTTTGACCTTGGTAGGGTGTGAAAATGGAACCTGTAGCCTTGGGACACTATGCTCAGGACCCATTTGTCTTGGGTAATCATTTGCCAATTTGATAAAAAAGTGCTAGTTTTCCCCCTAAGGGGGCTGCCAAATGAAAAGTGCTTGGATCTGATAGAGGAAAGTCATTGGGACCGTTTCCTGTAAGGTTGTGATTTGTCTTCTCTGCTTTTGGAGGTAGGAGCACCCCATTGTTTAGGCCTGTATGAACCTTGGAGAGGAGATCTGCCTCTGGGACGCCTGTATCTGCCTCTTTGTGGTCTGTCTGCCACTGGAAAGGACCAATTTTTAGAGGGCCAGTTCCTGCTAAACCTGGGTGGCTGTACCTGTAAGAAATCCTTGACTGTCTGCATGGATTTTGCTTTATCCTCCATTTTTTCAACACCTCTTCTGCTTTAGTACCAAAGCAAGTATCATGCTGTAATGGTGCATCTAATAACTTTGCTTTAACATCATCAGGCAGATTCTGTTCCTTTAACCAAGCATGCCTCCTAATAACAGATCATGTAACAGCGGCCCTGCAAGAGGCCTCCAGTGAATCATAACCACATTGCAAAGTATGCTTTCCCACTTGTTCAGCTGCATGCAATAAATCCTGCAATTCCTTGTTCTCTGAACATTCAGTATTTGTCAACAGTTTCTGTTTAAGCAGTGACATTAAATATTGCTGATATTTAAGCATATGAAACTGACAATTTAAAGCCCTTACAGCCAGGTTAGCAGAAGTGTAGACTCCCCCCCCCCCCCCCCCCATCTGTCTAGAGCCCTAGAATCCCTATCGGAGGGGACAGGGTTTTTTGCAGTGGAAGCTTTAACCTCTTTGGGACCCCGAGATATAGTTTCTGGGTCAGCTGCGGGGTTTTTATATAGGAACTTATGAGAATCTGGGACCCTGTAGTATCGGTCTGCTTTAGCTGGTGCAGGGGGTAAAGAGTCAGGGGACAGGCTGGACTCTGAAAATACATATCTACAATGTCCAGAACAGGTGGAATAGCAAGGGGTCTGTGCTGAGGAAGTAGCAGAAAGTCTCTGAGCTTTTTCTTAGATTCAGAATAATCTTGGCTCTCCCAGTGGAAATGCTCCCTCATGGTATGCAGGGTTTCCCCGAAAGAATAATCCTCAGGAGGAGAGGCTGAAGGGATGGATTCTTCAGCATCAGAATCCTCATAGGGAAGCATGGAGTAATCCTGTTCAGAAGAGGAATCAGAGGAAATGGAAACCTGATCAGAAGAATGATACTCTGTCTCTTGCCTAGGCCTCTTATCAGGAGGGGGATGGCAGCCCCTGATCAAACTAATTAGGTCTTCGGCCATTCTGAGCATCTGTTTTTTAGGCATGGAAGTCTGAGAAGTAGAATGCTGTACTTGTTTCTTTGTCTTTAGAGCTGCTTTAGTCTTTGTTTTTGAAGCTGAAGACTGCTTAATATATAGTTGTGTAGGTCTGAAGACACCCTCAGAAGCTGATGTCTGCTCAGCGGCTCTGGACCCATCTGAGGGAATGATTTCAGAGTGTCCAATACCTTGAGTTTCCAGAGGCCCAGTCGGCTCCACGTGAGAGTCGGAAGCGGCCTGTGGCTCTGAGGTAGCAGGCACCAGGGGCTGCGAAAGCACCTCACTGAGAACCGGCGACTGGCCTAGCAGAGGCTTCGTCGGTTTTGGACCTCGGATGCCCATCCTTTTCCTTGTCCTTGCGTTTTTTGTAAACTCTGGTTGTCGGCTGGTCCGACGTCATTATATAATTAAATCTTCGGCCAAAGTAATGAAATGCAAAATTGAACAGACGCTTGATAGTGCGTTGATTAAATCTAGAACAAAACCAACAGCTAGCAATGTTGTGATCAGGGCCTAGGCAAGGAATACAGTAAGAGTGAAAATCCTTATGAGGTATTTGCTTCCCACAAGAAATACAATTGTTCACTTTTTCTGACATCGGTCTGGAGCAAGAAAAAAGTTTCCCCCATGGGGTACTTAGCTTTAATGAAGACTTTGGTTCTGAAATTCGGATTCGAAAATCTCAGGAGTCGGCCGACTGGCACTTGCGAACTGCTTTTGCTTCGGGCACCGCGCGGCAAGAAAGACTGAAGAAAATGGCGCCGGCTGAATCTTTTATACCCTTGGCGCGCTGACGTCAGGGAAGAGGCGACAGCAACTGACGCCAGACCTAGACTTTGGAATTCTGGCCGACTGAGGGTAGCCTGCCAGCAGGATAACCCAAGAGTAATGATTGCAACAGTGAAACACGATGAACATCTTCCTCTTTTTTGATCCTACAGAGAAGGAAGGCAATGCATTCTGACATAGATCATGCAGAAAAATGCGTTTAGTGCCAGTACCTAGGGTTGCTCTGGTTCTGGACAGCAGAATCCCAGCTAGCAGTGAAGGTTTTGTCGTCAAGAACTTACTGCAGAAAAGTGCAGACAACAAATGGGAATCGAGCCCCAGTGTTGATAGGCCCATCAACAATGGACCCAGTGCTGAAGCCCTCTGCACTGAGGACTAAAGGCTGGAAAGGTCAGCACTGCTTCCTTTGGTGCTGCCCCAGACTATCATTCTCAAGCTACTGACCCGCAAGACCCAGAACATAAAAGGTCACTTACACCAAATGTATCAGTACCAGAACAGCTGGGGCTGAAGACTGAACCAATACCAAAAATGTATAAAGTTCTGCTGGCTCACCACATCAATGGCAGTAGACATCCAGGTATCTTAAATTGTTGGCAGCACTAGAAGCCAAAGTCCATTAGATTCCTCAGTATATAAGAACGGAAGAATCAGGATAAATGAGGATAGGGCAGAGAAAGGAGCAATATAATCCTAAGCCACCCTGGCTGTAGGTGAGGGACAGGATATTACCCGTGACCATCAAGACCTTTAACAGGGCCTTCATTTTTTTTAAACAGCCAGTGTCTACTGTAACACTATGAGAAGAGACAGAATAGACACCTAAAGGAAGCAAGTACAGCCATTTCTAATTCTAAAGACAGAAATACACTGTCGTCTGAAGTCTTTTGAAGTGGCAGTGTTGCACCTAGAAACATGAAACTGTTCCAAATCCAAAGATTAGAGACACATGTAGATACCCTCAACTTCCTTCCTAGTTCTTTTAAAATGACAAGAGAAATGAGTGGGTGTTGCAGCACTGCAGGAGTTGAAGCCTCACCTTTCTCTTCTCGGAAAGACTGGCTCTTGAGGTACTACAACTAATTGGATAAGGACAGGTAAAAAGATTACATTTGGAGTGAAGGGTAATCGGGAAGAGAAACTGAGGATTACTCTACCTCACTCTTGTCCCTAGCCAGCAACCTAAATTTCTGCACTTGTCAGACAGAGCAAAATTTTGCAAACCAAGGTTTAGCTTCAAGTACTACACAGATAATCGTTTGCATGTGGTGAGTAGTAGCACTCTAATTTTAAAGGTTAAAATACCTAGGGAAAAAAAAAAAGATGGCCTTTGGTGTCCATTAAGCCGTACTTAAAGAGTCATGTCAGATTCACAGCTCCCACGTGAAGGCTGCTGCCACCCATTGAGTTTACCAGTAAAGTAATGGATGGCAGATTGCAAAGCCTCTTTCATATCTCACACATATCACATGCACACCCAGGGACAATTTAGATTCACTAATCTACCCACTGCATGTCTTTGGGAGGAACCCATAGTACCCAGGGAAAACCCACATGAACCCAGGGAGGGCATGCAAATTCCAGTCAGAAGGTATCCAATTTGATCTGGGAACTCTCTTACTGGGAGGCAATAAGGCTACTTACTGCACTACTGCCCCTTTCCATCTCTGGCAGCCAATCAGCCTTTTGTACAGTGAAGTAGAATGTCATTTTCTAAAGTCCTAAATAGTAAGATTTCATTTTCTGCTGTTTGTAACAACAAAGTATTCAAAAGTCTGTAATAACTGATATGGAATATTCCTGTCTAGGTAAAAGCACATTAGTAGCAACTGTTCCTTGCCTTAATACATATGAGTACCTGTAGTATGCTATTTTAAGTAATTTGTTCCACATTTTTTTGTAAAAGAGTAAGACCCTGAAGTATTTTTATGTTTGCTGTGAAAGGTGGGGATTACCAGTACGATCTTTCAAACAAGTTTTGTATTCAGACACGACTTTGTGCAATAACAAAGGTAGTTACAGATGTTTTAGTAGTGCTGATGTTCAGCTTAAAATCTTCTGGTCAATTGCAAAAAAGACTGAAGAATTGTTTACACCACCCCCCCCCTCCCCAAGTCTTTCAGGGGAGCTATTTGCATGTGTAATACCATCTGCACAGAGTATTCATTTGATGTGTGTGATATCCCAGGGTAGATTACTCATGAATAATAAAAATAATACAGCCTTGTGAGTGCCATAAATAATGCCCCATATCAGACTGTGAATGACTGGTCTGGTCTGGAATGTTCTGTGCCTTTAGTAATTTGCTAAAATATTTCAGTAGACACTTTTTCCTGTAAAAACAGACCATAAGCCTTTCGCTGTTTTAGCAACAGTTTGGACAGTTAGCATAAATGGCTGCACATTATACTGAACTTCTGATGGTATCCATATAACCTGTGGTTCAGTGTGTCACACTAGGACTATATTCCAGAGTCTGGCTGCTTGATTCCTCTATTCACTCCACCCCCGCAAGAATTTTAGTAAGGGGCAGGAAATAACTACAAGTTGGTAGTCACTAGAGGATTAAGGCAAAATGTCTCAGGGACTGATGTAACTAAGGCATGTTTAAAAATAAAGATTAAAAGATTTAGACAGTGCTGGACTACTAATTTAAGAATTTTGGATTGATTACATAGAGCCATTTTATTAATATACGTTAAGTGTAGGGGGTTTGAATATACTTCTGTAAAGTTTTATAAGGTGATGGCCTTTGCATGCTGAACAGTCGAATTGTATGTAGTGGTGCTAAGATAAATATTAACACATCCTACTTTACAGTGCCAATATTGTTAGTTTTGGGAAACTGTAGTGTAAGCTAATGGTTTTCTCTTCAAAAAGTTTTGCGATACAAACCATTTGTGTTCTGCACATATACATGTGGTGACTTGGAATATAAACAAAAGCAGCTAAAGCTGCATGTTTGAGTTAGTAAGGTCTTCCTACCAAGTTTCCCCATACAATATTTCTAGACTTTATGGTGTGTTTTAATGTTGGGTGTTAACAGTGGGGTACACTTACTACTAAATGCTGTAGCAACAGTCTACCCTGAGCAGGGATATGTGAACTGTAAAATGTAGTAACAGCTAAGGAAACGGAACCACATTTGTAAGGAGATGCCTACTTAACATTTTCAAGCTCAGCAAGTGATTACAACTTCAAGCGATTCAAAAAATGATCTGGACAGGATGAAAATTGAGAGGAGTGATGTTAGGCAAGAGAGACCACATGGTTATAAACAGGGTAGTAGCTACTTAGTACAAGCATGGATATTTCGGGGGTAACACAGGGACTCAAGTACAGTACAAGGCAAGTGTTCAAAGGGACTATAAGATTCCTAGCAACATAAAATTGTAAGTTCAAATGCTTACCACTCTAACTCCCTTTTTGAGCATGCAACAGTGTTCACCTCCCAGACTGAGCAGAACCACAAATTGCAATCCAGGGAAATTTGTGTCTACCCATCTAAACATTGAGACTAGCCTTAATTAAAGGAGGCCAAGGAAATATTTTTGTCTGGCCTGTAGTGGGAACTTGTTCCATAAGCTGGGGATGTACTGAGTTAGGAACCTATACCTTCAGTGATTTGTGTTCGGTGTAGATGTAGATCCCCAGTGTGGGTGTTTACACAGTCACTGGTTTTGCAAATAAATAACAGTCTAATAGGACTGGGTTATTCACGGCACAAAAGTGAGAAGCATTTTATGGGCAGCCTGTAGACTACCAAATATAACAGTTGCCCTAATCTGTTAGAATAGCTGAAAAATGTAGTGCCATTAATTTGCTTTTTAGAAATCATCATTCTGGCTTTTAAAGTTAAGTGACATACTTGGATTTGTACATACCAAAGGGGGCAATAACAAGCTTTGTGACAACTTGCCTTGGAAGGCTACTATACACTAAAAAGCAATGCTACAGTGTAGATGGACAGATCTAAATATTCATTTCCTACCTGCGAAAGATCTTTATTCAAGCTAGCACCTTCTTCATAAAACTCTCTTCCTGACCACATTACAGAACTGTAGGATCTCTCACTTGAAATTGTATCTACGGACTGAAAACAATAGACATCATACTGAAGCATGTGCAAGTCTGTAGCTGTGATGCAATTGGCCATTCTGTCTTTTCATTCTGCACTTTAGGATACACTAACATTGTATCAATATTACATAGGAGAGTCTTATTTAGTTTATTCCAGTTATTTACTCGGAACTGCTGCACTATCCCACTGACCTACTTTGTTGTGATACTTTATCTTAGTGCAGAAAGAAATTAAAGCATATTTATTAAAAGCATATTGATGCATTTTGTCTGATAAAGTACAGTTGTGTACACTTACCATAAATGTAGATGTTCCTAGTGTTTCACTGTTGCAGTCATCACATTTGGGTTATCTGCTTACAGTAGCCCTCAGTCAGCCTGATTATCAAAGTATTGGGTCCTGCATCAGTTTCTGTCTCATCTTCCATGACGTCAGGTAGTCAGGGGTATAAAGCATGCAGCCGACGCCATTACATCAGTTTTTCTTGCCCCAGATGTCAGGTGCCCCTATAATGGGAAGCAATTATATACACGGTTACACCTCCAACAAAAAGCAAATACACCAGAAAGCTTTAAAGTACAGTAAACAAGAAAAGAGGTATAGTCAATAGAAGTCAGGGGGCTGGAGGGAGGGTAACCAGGACTGCAGCAGTGAATACACTCGAACATCTAAATTATGTGTACTCAACTGTACTATGTTAGTCGTGTTTCACTGTTGCAGTCATTACATTTGGGTAGATTCCCAAAGCTAAGGAAGGGATGAGGCAATCAGAGAGCATTAGGACCAGTTATTAGGCCCTGCAAGACTGCAGTGGCAAAACCAGCTCTGGATTTAGAAAAAAATTGGCAAGTGGTAATGCTTGGTGAAGGTATGTACAGGTAGCATCTTCTAGGATGTCCCTGGTAGGAACACCTCTGAGAAATGCTGTAAGAGTAGATGCAGCCCTGGTGGAATGGGGTCTTATCCCCTTGTGGGGTAGGTTTCCCATGGTGCTTATAGCAGAAATGAATGCAATGGCCTATCCACTTAGAAATGGTTTGCTTTGAAATGGCCTTCTCCCCTTGTGGGGTAGGCTTCCCATGGTGCTTATAGCAGAAATGAATGCAATGGCCTATCCACTTAGAAATGGTTTGCTTTGAAATGGCTTTCCCCTCTGCCCCTGCAGCAAATGCAACCTGCAGCTATTCAGACTTCCTGAGAGGCTTAGTCCCATCCAAGTAAAATCAAAGTAGTCTGTGTACGTCAAAGGAGTGTAGTATTCGTTCCCCTTTGTTCTGTGGATTAGAAAAAAAGGTTGGCAAATGAATGGACTGGTTAAGGGCCACACTGGATACCACCTTGGGCATAAAGGAAAGATTAGTCCTGAGGGACACCCTGTCCGCATGAAAGATGGTGAAAGGCTCCACTGCCATGAGGGCCTGTAATTCAAATACCCTTCTTGCTGAAGTGATGGCTAGGAGGAAGGCTGTTTTCCAAGAAAGGAATTTCAACTCTGCCGTAGCAGCTGGCTCAAAGGGAGGTAGAGTGAGCTTTTCCAATACATAGTTAAGGTCCTAGGCTGGCGTAAGGGCTCTCCTGGGTGGTCTTAAGCTTTTGGTCCCTCTGAGGAATTGCTTCAGCAGTGGATGAGAGAAGAGGGGAGGCTCCGTAGAATAATGTGCTGAAATGGCTGAGGCATGAACTTTAATGGAAGAGAAGGAAAGAACCTTGTGAAGCATTTCAGTTAAGTATTGAAGAATATGCGATAAATTGGGCACCGTTGTGCCCATCCCCTGCGTTTGGCTCCAGGAACAGAATCTTTTCCACTTTTCAGCATAGGATTTTCTAGTACTAGGCCTCCTTGCCTCCAGAATGACATCCATCACTTGCTTATTGACGGATGGTAATGGAGAGCTCAGGTAATCAGCCAGGCTGCAAGGTTCAGGATTTGAAGCTGGGGGTGCAGGATCGGCCCTCCTGCTGGGACAGCAGAGAAGGGGTCTGAGGCAGGTGCCACGGTTCTAGCAGTGACACACTGCGCAAGAGGGTTACCAGTGTTGGAGTGGCCAGTCTGGTGCAATGAGTATTGTCCATGGTTTGTCCCGTTTTATCTTTAGTAGAACTTTGGAGAGGAGAGGCTGAGGGGGAAGGCATAAACTGATAGTGAAGGACAGGGCATCCACTTTCCAAGCTTGTCTGTGGGGAGTCCTTGCACAGAATTTGTCCAATTGGTAGTTCTGAGGGGAGGCAAACCGGTTCATCTCTGGGCTCCAGTTTCCACTTGTGTGGGTCCATGAGATTTCTGCTTAGGTCGCCTGCTAGTGTATTTAGCTTGCCTGGCAGGAATTGAGCTTGTAGGCGCACTTGGTAGCTCAAGGCTGTGTTTCACAGAGCCATGGCTGGTCTGCAGAGAGGGTATGAGTGGGTTCCCCCCTGCTTATGTACCACGTAACAGTGGTGCTGTCCGTCTTTACCAATAATTGTCCTGGAAGAATGTGGTCCTTGAAGGCTGTCAGAGAATTCTGTACAGCTAACATTTCTTTTTGACTGATATACAGGTGCATTTGACTCTGGTTCCATTTGCCCTAAATGCACTGCCTTGCCAAGTGAGCCACCCATGCATAGTCTGATGTGTCTGTTAGGGTTTGAGTGGCAGGGGGTAGAGTGAATGGCAGTCCCTTGTTGTGGTAGCAGGCCTCTGTCCAACAAAGGAACTCTGTCCTTGTACAAGGAATGATAGGAATCATTGATTCTAGGTCCTGAGAATGTTGACACCATAGGCTTTTTAAGATACCATTGTAGTTTCCTCATATGCAGTCTTGCATATGGAATTAGTAGAATGCAAGAGGCCATGAACCCCAGGGCTTGCAGATAGCTGGGTCTCTGTGGCCAGTAGTGTGAAAGTAGTGTGAAGTAGGCTGTCAAACTTGTTTCACTGGCATGAGGTAGGCCATCTGGGAAGTTGTATTCAAGCCTGCTCCCAGGAATAAAATTTGTTGGCAGGGTACTAGGTGTGATTTCTTTTCGTTTATGGTGTACCCCAGAGAAGTTAGTAGGTTCTTTACAAATGCCAGATGATTTAATAGTATTGGCCTGGCTTTCTGCCCGAATTAGACAATCGTCCAGGTATGGGTATATTTGAATATTTCTTTGCCTGCAGAATGCAATGACTGGAGCTAGACACTTTTGTGAATACCCTGGGCGCAGTAGATAAGCCAAAGGACAGAGAACTGATAATGCATGTAGTCTGTTCTGAAGCGTAGGTATTTTCTGCAAGATTCCCTTATTGGGATGTGTAGGTAAGCTTCCTTTAAATCCAATGTTGCCAACCAGGCATTTTTCCTAGCATGGGAAGCAGCTGATGAAGAGTTAGCATTTTGAATTTTGGGATTAAGGACGCCAGGAATTGTCTTTTCTGGGTACCAGGAAAAGTCTCGAGTAAAAACCTTTCCCCCATTCTTGAGTAAAAACCTTGCCCCCATTCTTCTTCTGGGACAGGATGAATAGCCCTGATACTTAGAAGAGAGAGAACCTGCTTTTGAGCCTCTGCCCACTGATTTGGGGGTAGGTATGGCCAACAGTTTGGGGTTGGCAAGGAGTGGAAGTGGAATCTGTATCCTTGGGAAACCCTCAGGGTTGGGAGGGTGGTCTAATGATTAAGGTGTTTGCTTTACAAACACAAGGTGCAGGGTTTGAGTCTCACAAGGGATAATTGGCTAGGCTTAAAATGGCTCACAAGGGCAGTTAGCCTAGTATTAACCTATGAACCTACATTTAAAACCCATTTGTCTTGGGTAATGAGTTCCTAGTTTTTTGCATGCAGGGCGATCTTTCCCCCTAAAGGAACAGTCAGTTGAGCAGGGCTTGGAAGGTTTAAGGTCAAGTCATTGTGACAGTTTATCATAGGGGGTGTCTTACTACTTCTAGCTTTGGAAGTGGGAGCCCCCCCACTGCTGAGGCCTGTGAGTACCTTGAGACTGAAGCCTAGGTGGTATGCTGGTCCTGGGTTTGGACTGAGAAGGCCTGGAGGAGACAGGAAAGGACCAATTCTTAGAAGGACAGTGCCTACTAAATCTGAGAGACTGTACTTGCAGGAAATCTTTGACAGTTTGCATAGATTTACCTTTTTCCTCCATCTTTTTAAGTACTTCTTGTGCCCTGTTGCCAAACAGGCGGTCTTGGTTTAAGGGACCATCCAGTAATTTAGCTTTAATATGATCTGGCAAAGTTTGCTCCTTAAGCAAAGCATGCCTTCAGTGACAGCAGCCCTGCAAGATGCCTCTAATGAATCAAAATCACATTGCAAAGTATGTTTACCAACTTGTTCAGCAGAATGCATTAAATCCTGCAATTCTTTATTTTCAGCACAGTCATGAATCAACATAATTTTCTGTTTAAGTAATCCAATAATATGCTGCTGATAATTTAACATATGAAACTGGCAGTTTAAGGCCCTAATGGCCAAAGTAGCATAAGTGTATACCTTCTTACCCCATCTGCCCAGGGCCCTGGAATATCCATCAGAGGGGGTAGGGTTTTTGGCAGTAGTAGCCTTAATGCCTTTGGGTCCCTGTGAAATTGTCTCTGGATCCGCAGTAGGAGTAAGAGGAACTTGCGAGAGTCAGGTACTCTGTAATACCTGTCAGATTTCCTGGGATCGGAGGTAAAGTGTCCGGGGCCAGGCTAGATTCCAAGAAGGCATCATCTACAATGTCCAGTACAGGAGGTATAGCTAAAGGCCTGTGCTGAGGTAGGAGTAAGAATTCCCTAAGCCTCTTTTTGGACTCAGAGCAATCCTGGCTTTCCCAGTGGAAATGCTCCCTTAGAGTATGCAAAGTTTCACCAAAAGAGAAATCTTCCAGAGGGGAAGCAGAGGGAATGGAGTCCTCTGCATCAGAATCCTCATAGGTAGATAAGGGCAAATCCTGGTCATCATAAGAAACAGTAATTTCAGAATCCTGATCAGAAGAATCAGAAGGAAATCAGTTCTAGGTCTCTTAGAGGGAGAAGGGTGGCTTCCCCTGATTAGAGTAATAAGGTCTTTGCCATTCTTATTTGTTTTTTAGGCGTAGGGGCCTGACCAAGTGGTCTGGGCATCAGCTTTCTAGGCGTGGATCGAGTTTTAGGCCTTGAAGAAGATGGCATCGGTGTAATATGCAAGTCTTTAGGCCTGAATACACCCTCAGAAGCCAGTGCCTACACAGCGGCTCTGTACCCATCCAAGATAGAGACATCTGCAGGTTCCATAGTCGAAGAAACATCGCGCGGCATACCAGACTCCGAATGGGTCTCAGAGGCCCGCGAATCTGAAGTAGTGGGTAACAGGGGCTGTGAAAGCGCCACACAGAGTACCGGCGAACTGGCGTCTAGCTTAACTGAAGCGTTGTCGGCAGCTTTGGACCTATGCGGTCTGCCTCTGTCTTTATCTTTGCATTGTTTCGGAATGTCGGTAGTCGGGTGGCTTACCAAAACCATTTCTGGATAATTGAACCAAGTACCAAAATAGTTAGATGCGAAAATGAACAGACGATGAATAGTTCGAGGATTGAATAAAGGCACAAAACCAACAGCGAGGGATGTCGTGGTCTGGGCCTAAGCAAGAAATGCAGCACAAACGAAAATCTTTATGAGGTATTTGCTTTCCACAAGTAATACAATTGTTAACTTTTACTGACATCGGTTTACAGCAAGAAAAAGGATCCCCGATGGGGTACTTAGCTTTGTTGAAGACTTCGGATCTGAAACTCGAAAACGAAAATTTCAGGATTCGGCCGACCGGCACTTGCGAGCTGCTTCTGATTCGGGCACCGCATGGCAAGAAAGACTGATGTAATGGCATCGGCTGCATGCTTTACACCCCTGACTACCTAGCATCATGGAAGATGAGACAGCAACCGATACAGGACCCACGACTTTGATAATCAGGCCGACGAAGAGCTACCTGCAAGCAGATAACCCAAATGTAATGCCTGCAACAGTGAAATACGAAGAACATCTACAAATACTGCATATGCTATACAACAATTGTGTACATGTTGCTTGCCAGTTGGCCCAGGAGGAGGCTGAACGTGTACTAGTCCACTAACCCAATAAACAAACTTAATTTATATAAATAAATTTAACTAACTGGGCCAGATAGGACTTTCTGACTATGGTGAAAACATGATGCTCAAACAAGAGACAGACTAAAAACAGTTGTTCACATAACAGCACGGATATTATACTCATGTCTGACATGGAGTATCACTTTTGGTGTTTAGCACAAGACCATTTTCAGAACACTGTGTACATTTACATTCTAGCCCTTGGTGAAGCTATTCAGTACGAGTGGATTCTAGGGCCCTGTATGCAGTCAACAAAAGTGGTTAACCACACTTTTGGGACATTCAGTGGATAGCTGCAACATAAATGCCAAAAAGAAGAGAAGGCCTAGCACCGAACCCTGTAGCATTCTTCTAGTTAAATTATATGTTGCTGCTGCACAGCTATTTGCAATCCAATGGACAACGGAGGGGTTTAAGTATATCTAATTTTGCAGCAATATCAGCATGGGGGATATGTCAAAAGCCATGGACAGACCAATAAGCAGTATGCAGTGAGTAGCCACTGTCCACAGTCTCTTGCCAGAATGCTCAGTATACAGCCAACACCACCACCTTTGTGACTAACCTCCATGAGGTCTTTAAATCAGAACAGCCATCCTTTGTTGACCACAGATATTTTACCCATCTTTCCACTGTTAACCAGGTTAGTCCCACTAGGCTACTGCCTCTTTTCAGGGAGACCAGAGCTAGTATTTACACTACTAGGGAAAATTTGGCCAGGACATCGGGAGAAAAAAATTAAAGCTATATAAAAAAAATGGTGTAAATCAGAAAGTAGAATACCAAGATTTTTCGAGGAGACTGGTAATAGATAAACTGCCAATGAAAGGAAATATGCCATATAAAAAATGTGATAATATGTTTACATTGTGAAGAAAAAGAAACTACAGAATGAGTTTGTGAAGAAAAAGAAACTACAGAATGAGTTTTTGAAATATAAAAATAAACCAGTTATGGGGAAAACTATAAATACCTTTTTCTAAAATCTAAAAAGTGGATAAAATAAACAGGAATATTATAAGACAGTGTAACCTTAGAAACAGATCCTCCTGCTTTAGGTCCAGAATAAGAAAAAGAGCTGGTCGGATTTCCTGAAGGGGTTCATTCTGTCTAAATAAAACCGTAATAGTCTGTGTACAGCCAATAAATGAAGACAGTACTCCCCTTATTTGTAAAATTAGGGAAGAACACAGGTAAATTAATAGTCTGATTCATGGTAAATTTCAAGATTACTTTGGGTAGGAAAGAAGGATTGGTCCGGCATGATACTCTGTCCTTATAAAAAAACATATATGGACGTTTGATACACAAGGCCTGGAGTTCAGATATCCTTCGTGCCGAAGTCATGGCTACCAGAATAAGTGACTTCCATGACAGAAATTTAATGTCGCAATTGGCTGCAGGTTCAAAAGGGGGGTTTGTTAGGGCCTGTAGTACAAGAGTTAGATTCCAAAGTTCAATATATTTTCGAATGGGAGGCCTGATATGAGAGACTCCTTTAAGAGAGGTTTTACAGAGGTGGTCAGAAATCAAAGAGGAGTCACCTAAACCATCATGGAAATTTGAAATAGGAGCTAGATGAACTCTAAACGTAGAAGCTGTCACTCCAAACAGATAATGAAGTACCTCGGGAACTCATGCTGAAACAGGGTTTACTTTGTTTTCCCAAGCCCAAAAAGTAAATCTTTTCCACTTGTCCCGATACAAATTTCCTTGTGGAAAGCTTATGAGAAGCCAAAAGGACGTCATGAACAGGAGAGGAGAGATTCTTATGCCCGGCAATTATTGGAAGTGGACAAACCAAGCTGCCAGTTTGAGTGGCAAGATTTGGATGAAACAGCCCTAGAGGGTGTGACAGTAAACCCGGAGTTGGATCCAGAATCCATGGTTTGAGTATTAGGTGAGACCATAGGAAGGAAAACCAAAACTTGTCTGGGGCAATAAGGAGCAATGAGGATTACGTTGCTTAGCAACTGGATCACTTTCTTCAGGAAATGCAGGATCAATGGAATCAGAAGAAAGTCATAAAGCAGTTCCGTGGGCCAACTGTGTGCGAGTACGTCCCTCGGGGACTCCCCCCTGAGGGGAGATCAGGGAAAAGTAGCTTCTGCATTTCTGATTTATGGGCGAGGCGAACAAGTCGCAGCAAGGCTGGCCCCAGCGATCTAATATCCTCGATGCCACTGAAGGATTGAGGGGCCACTCGTGAAGCAGGAAGATACACCTGCTCAATTTGCCTGCAATCACGTTGGAATCCCCGGGAATGTGCATTGCTAACGGAAAGCTATCACCCATTTCCAGATTACCATGGCTTCCTGACACAGAGGGGAGGATTTGGTTCCCCCTTACTTGTTGATGTACTAGATCACTGACATGCTGTCAAGTCTGAATTGCAATAGTCCCTGATGGCAGGGCAAGGTCGAATGCTTGCAACGCTAGGAGCACCACCCTTAGTTCCAGGACATTGATATGCAAGCTGGCCTCGGCAGGGGACCAAGTGCCTTGGACTATTTGTCCCTGATAATGCCCCCCCTTACTGGTCAGGGAGGTATCCGTGGTCACTGTGGCCTTGGGATGAGAGGGCAAGAAAGGTCAGCTCTGCTTGTCTGTGTCCACCATAGTAAGTCCTTTTTGCACAGGTTCGTTAGACGTATCTGGAAGGATAAAGGGTAAGTCAACATTGACCATTGTGTTAGTAGAAGCCACTGGAGTATTCTCATATATAGTCTTGCCAATGGGACAATTGCAATGGTTGAAATGGAACCCAAGACCTGGAGAACTGCACTTGCAGGCACTTTGAGGATTAAAAAAACGTACACCTACAGTAGACAGTCTTACCGTCTTGCTCACACCTGGCCAACGTGCCTTCTACTTTGGGTCTGAAGAGGGAGGATGGTTCGAACAGAGCATCGAGAAAGGAAGCCTTGAAGCAATCTGCAAGTCGCATAGGCGCATCCAGGTGTGACGTCTCATGACAACGCCTGCGCCCACTGATCTAGCTGCTCCTTTGGTTGCATGCAAGATCAACGTAATAGAAGAGTTAGAAATAGATTCCTGGCTCGCTAACTGCGAGGCCACCATGTCCCGATCCTCATCACAGACACTGCTCCTGCTAGTGTTCCAGACAGTAAGGAATGAATGAAGATTAACATCAGATTGAGTTTTTGAAATGTAAAAGTAAACCAGTTATGGGAAAAACTAGATTTTAAAAAATGGATAAAATAAACATGACTATAAGAATACAAGTAAAGAATATGTTAAAAATAGTTATTTTATTTCATAATGGTTATATGGAATGAAAGAATAAGTGCAATTATGTGTGATGGTAAATGGATTTTAGCAACAATATTAACTAAAATCAGATGGCAGTTATGGAAAAAAGAGATGGGGTCTAATAGGGATGAAAATTTAGCATGATTGTAAAGGATATTATGAATTTGTGTAAATAGATTTTTGTATCTATACTTTTGTAACTATGCTGTAAATAAAGGAGTTCCTTTTGCATATAAAGAAAGGACCATACTGTTTTTGATAAGTGCAGTGGAATCTTTTACATCCATCTGAGCTACCACAAACTTTTTGCAGATGGGACCTCGGTTTAACATCTCATCCAAAGGGAGACACACCCACGTCCACAGCATCCCACTTATGCTGCACTGCAGTGTCAGCAATCCATCTACCTGGTGTGGGAATAGAACCCCACAGCCTTCTACACAAAAGCAAGTATGCTACCTGTTGTGCACGTACAATGTGCAAACTTGATCTACATATGCATTAGCATCTAAAGCCACCTCCCTAATACATACCAGCACTCTAGATACAGCTTGACAGTGATTTTGTGGCCAATCTGAAAAAGGAAGGATAAAATATCAACACACAATTAATTTTGTGTGTCAGAGACAGCGGAGAGAATGGTGACTGTAGGGGTTTCACTTCATAATCTCGAATTACTGAAAGCACGAAATTCAGTAACCCGAGACTATGAAGTCGAACCATTCACAATACCGAAACCACAATCCAAAATCACACAATCACAAACATACATACACCATACACTACTTGACATACACACCATTCCACCCCACAGCACACAAACCACACAGTCCTAAACTACATATAAGCAGGGGGGCAAGCCCCCTTGCACCCCCCTACTTATATACCAACTCCGAGGTCGCACATAACATTAAAAAAAAAAAAAAAAAAAAAAAAAACACCAAACCACGCCATCCTCCACTCACTCGCACACAAATGCACATCACACATACACTCACACCTCTCTACCCCTCTGTACCCTTACGCACACAACGTACAAAAACACTCACTTACCTGCCATTTCAGGCACCATAACACTACACGAGACGTACCGGAAATGCATAAGCGCGGATTCGAGATATTCGAATTCACTCTTAAGCACGTTTAGTATTCTGGTTTTCAGCTTCATGGTCGTGGGTTACTGAATTTCGAGCTTTCGGTAATTCGAGATTATGAAGCAAAACCGACTGTAGGATATGGTAAGGAAATCTGAAGTGAAATGAATTACTAATACTTACCATAGACACCACATCAATAAGAAAAGCTCCATCTTTAGCACCCTTCAGGACTGAACCCCCTCCCCTATCAAAACTGCATACTAAGGAAAACATTCTCTGCTGCCACCTCCAACCATTATCCCACAATGTACACACCATCGGCTGCCTTTCACTAAGTTCAGGGATTCAGCTAAAGCTCTAAACAACCAAAACAGTTCTACAAGATCCAAATCACAAAAAGCAGCCATACAGCAATAACTACTGTAGACTAGAGAAAATGCTGGTTAAAGTAGATCATCTTATAGTTCTAGCATTTTGGCAAGTACCCGCAACTGCCATTATCAGCTAGAGAACATGTCAATCTGCAGTACTACCTGCCCCCAGGAAAGAGCCCCTACCAATTCTTGCTGGCTATAATACCTGTGGGAACATGCCCTAAACTGCTGCACCCCAAAAGGAAAATCTGAACCTGGAAATGCTATCCAGCTTATAATGATTTGTGAAGGTATTCAAACTTGACCAAGTAGCTGTACTAAGTTATCAAAGAAGGTAATACAGAAAATAAAGGCATTTTCCACTCTCAGTACAGCAAAAAAGAAATAAAAGTCAAGAAAGCCACTGCTTTATTTTCTGATTTTAGCAAAGGACACTAACAAAAGATTGCCTTTAATTATAACCTAATTTTTGTCAACATAATACCAAAGCTGCACGAGTACATCCATACACTTTCAAGACTCCTTTATTGAGTTAGCAGAGTAAAATCTGGCAAGGGGACAAACTGATTTAAGTTATGCTCAGTAGCTACATAAGCCATCAAAAAGAACAGTGAAATTTGCTCCTTTTGGAAGTCAAAGTAAAGAGGTTTTACTGACAGGGAATTTAAGTCACAAATTATTTTAGCACATATGAAGGCTACCAGGTTCAAGGTTTTCCAGGAAAGGAATCGGACTTTGCTGAAACTGCCAGTTTGTATGGACGAAAGGTCAAAGCAAGAAAATACCACTCCTTCAGCCTATTAAAACACATCAGAAATTAGGCTCCCTCTACAGGGAAAAGGCATACCTTATGTACACAGCAAAGGCAACACTAGTCTCAACTTCCCTACTCACCCCCACCTTACAAATCTAATTAACAAATATGAAAACAAGCTAACACCACGTTACAAAAAGATAGCAAATTTGCAACCAGTCTTTCATACACGGCACACCACAGCCATGCTTGAAAGCATCCCAGCTGACGGGTCTATACCACATAAATCGAAGTTCCATGACTCCGAACACCTAATGGTCGAACCATTATGTTCGAAGTTACAGGAACTTGTACTACGGAAAAAAAAATAAATAAAACAGAAAACAAAATAAATTGTTGTAAGCAGGGGGGCAAGCCCCCCTGCACCCCTCACTAAATATATCAGCTCCGGGATTGCACCACATTGAACCGAATGGAAACCTCTGCTTATGGAGATTCCCATTCAAACACTCAAACTTTTACAAATTCAAACTTATGGTCTCGAACATATGTGGTTCGAACTTGTAAAAGACTACGTGATAGGAACCCCAGCTGACTAGAACTTTCATACTTCTTAACCTACTCACAGCATTTAAACTTGCTCATCATGTAGAAAAATGCCCTTCTCTATAGCATACCATCCTTTCTTACTCCCCAAGCAGAAATCTCTGCTCCAGTAAAAATTTCTATTGCATACTAAAAGGGCATCTCTCTAAACACTGGAGCTCTATCCCCGCCAAAGTAAAACTAAAACTCCCAAATTTTAAAGCACTGCTCAAAACAGCATTTCAGCCACTTCTGGTCATACTCTGGTTCCAACCCAGGTTGAAGAGCTCACCCCTACTTTAAATTTTTCTCTCTCCTACCCAAACTCCCCTACCCAATATATTTTCTTTTCTACCATGTCATAGCTTATAAATATCTTAAACCTCTCTCTCTACTAAGTCTTTCACCCATTAACACCAACATACCTTGTGCTCAACACTAATACTTGTACACCACCAGTCTGAATTGACATGGCATACACGTAAACTGAATTTCTACAGTCCAACTGCACCAACAGTATCAGCAGGCAGCATTTTGTACATGCCAAACCCAAAATGTAGTCATTTTCATCTGCTGCTGATTACGCACGATGGATTTAAATCCACTTTTTACTATAAATTTTGACTAATCTTTTCTTGGCAACTTCCCACATTGTACTTTTGTTCCAACATATAAAATATAATACTACTTCTAAAGGAAACTGTATAAAAAATGTAATTTTGAATATGCAACTTCTTCTTCTTTCAGCTTATTCCCAGTTAGGGGTTGCCACAGCAGATCACCTGTCCGCTCATGATTGGCAGTGGAGTTTTACAGTGTCGAATTGCCAGCCCGGTGCCCAACCTTCCACAGAAGGCACACACATGCAAACACTCATGCCTAGGGCCAATTTAGTGTGTCCAATCTACCTACAGCATGTCTTTGGGATGTGGGAGGAAACCGGAGCACCCGGAAAAAACCCACGTGACCGCAGGGAGGACATGCAGACTCCGCACAGAAGGCACCCCAGCCGAGAATCGAACCGGAGAACCTCTTGCTGTGAGGCAGCAACGCTAACTGCTGCACCACCGTGGCCGCTCAATTTTGAATATACAACTGAATCATGTAATTTAAATATGTAATTGAACCATGTAATAGTGCTGGAGCTTTTCTCCCTGGGCCTCTCCTGAAAAAGGGCTTTGCCCAGTCGAACTTACCCAGTCAACAAAGACAAAAAAAAGCATTACGGTTCTTAGAGGAAACCAGTGACACCAAGTCCTGGGAAATGTAAACACAATATTGCAAAAGTGGGGGAACTGGAGTGAAAGATCCACCTAGGCTGTGTTCTGCTGCCAATCTTTTCTAATAACCCAAGAAATAAAACAGGTGGTGGAGATGAGGCACAGTTAACTGTGTGCACCACTATAACACAGAAGTGCTGGTAACTTATTTGGTTAAGAGGGCTCAAACATACCCACAAGGGATCTAAAGGGTCCTTGAACATAGCTGGTGTCAGCAGCATTTATGTCGGCATAACTCATTCAGGGCAGGCCAACATCAGTGCTAAAGATCAGTAAAGAAAAGACCAAGGTACCACAGACACCAAACACTGATGCCAATTTCTGGAACACTGAGGAAATGACACTGGTTACTCAATTACTTCTTAACCAATTCAACTGGACACATTCCTTGATCAGGCATGACTCAAGCAATGGCTAATTAAGAGGTTGTGGGACTTCAACCCAAGACCACTGCAGGGTCTAGATCTAGGACAGTCAAACCTCAGGGGCATGGACATCAGCTGGAAGGATAGACTCCAATAGTACAGGGGCAGGTGAAAATGTTTCAATCGCTGATGAAGAACACAACAACCCTTAAAGCAAATGATACTACAGAACGGAGGGTCTGACTTCAGGAAGCATCTTTTCCTTCAATCTTCATTGATGTTGCCAGTAAAAAATGAGTCAGAAGGAAATAAGGAAATCTACTAGAGAGAAACAGTGAAGAGGACGGCACTAATACTAGTGAGAAGATCAGCTCTACTTCCTTATACTAAAACTTTCCCGCCAAAGATTTCACCATGTCAAGGTACTTATTTTCTGTCTGGGATTATCTAACTTTCTCTGCAGACTCCTCACTACAATTTTACTTTCTGAAGTGGGAAAATGTGCATTTTTATCCCATTCTGGACAAGAAAATATTCAGGCTTAAGTCAACCTTTTTTACTATGAATTTTGACTCTCATGGATTTCCCTAGTTTTTACGTACAATTTTTGACTTTTTAAACCTATATGTTTGGGATCATTATAGGTTTCTGCGAGTGTTCCTCAAGTCAGTAAAGGATACTAGGGGAATGAAAAAACACAAGTAACTGAATCCAGTGAAGAAAGCCTTCCACTCCAACTAAGAACTATGATAGCACATTCTTTTGCAGACTATTGGTTACAATCATTATAGCGGATGCAAACAGAACACTAATATGTTCTAGTCTCATGTAAATAAGGCACATAGTGGGCCTGTCAGAAAATGAGACTGGCTTGCCATGGGCACATTTAGTGGCAAAGGATGTCATGTTTCTGATGTTCCAGACAAGTCCTACACACAAGGATAAATGGGGGGGGGGTTAAAGAAAAACACAATTTCACTAAAAAATGACCAAAACAGAGCAGAACAAGTACTTGCTAGTGAAACCTCAACAAATATCCCAAATGCAACAGGCTGGGGCCATTTTTGACATTTGAGAGTTTTTGTAGCAACAACACATTATGGGATGGATGACATAACTAACCGAACAGGTTTATTCACTAGGTAGTCCTGATGCTACCAGCATAAAACTTGAAAGTGACTGCAAACAAAAATCTTTATCACCATATTTTACTTTTGGTGACTAGCTCAAAAAGCTGTCCAATTTTTTGCATGCAAATTTGCTCCATGGTTCTATTAGAGCTCTTTAACCTGGATATTTGATTTACAGCCATGGATAAATTTGGTCTTTCCTAGCTGACTGTCTGTCTGTCTTGCTCTATGGTATAAACCATTTGTACAGAAAGGATTAATAGTGTGCATCTAACCACTTAATTCTGACAGCAGATCACTTCAGCAATTTTCAAAGTTAAGATAAAATCACAGCCAATGTGCAAAAATATGCAATAGTCTCATATCTGAATGCATATTTGACATACCTTAAATCATACCAAAAGCAGAATCAAAGCAAAACCCCCTAAATCATACCAAAAAACTGACAATCATGAGACACAAGTGCATCAAGAAAGATTATTTATAGACCACATATTACATTTATGATTTTTAGAGAAAATCAGAAGATTTTACCAGGCATCTCTAGCTTTTTTGGTCTCCGGACAGGCACAGCAAGGTTTCAGAGGCTTCTTCTCTTCTGTAACCCCAGCAGTCTGGTTCTGGGTGTTGCATGCTGCAGCTGCCATACTTGACATTTTTTTTAGCAGGCTAAACAAAAGATGCAATGCTACGGATCAGGACTTGAACCACATAAGAGAAAAGTAGTCTAGGATCATTTATGTTCTTACACATCCACACATTTGATTCAGTTTGAGGCTATAAGCATCACAAGAAATTTCTGGAACTCTTACTTGCAGAAATGCACCAAATTCAAGATGGGTCCTTAATCCAAAAGAAAAGGGGGGAAAAAAATATATATTATATATATATATAATCACAAACCACTTTTATTTCCAAACCCATCAGCTAGAAAAAAAACTGCAGTCTCAAATCTAATTACATTTAAAAGCTAATAAACCAAAACTGTACAGGGGATCAAATGGCTTTTGGTTTCAAAAATGGAAGCATTTGCTGCATTTCTGATGTGTATGTAGTCTGCCAAATTACATCAATCAAATATAAAACAGTTTACTACACAAATGGACACCACGCCTGCTTTCACTTGGATAGGTCTAGCACCTTCCAATCTCTCTCATGAAGGAGGAACTCCAAAATTTACATGAGGTATTTACGCAGCTCCATCAATTCCACCATAACGTTTTACTGTGGAACAGTAATTTAAGCAAAGGAACAAACGTATTTTAATCCAGATGCTATGGTAAATCTTAAAAATATGCCAGTCTCTCTCAACCTCTAATGATAACAGTCTACTGATTTTGTAGCATCAGATATTGCCAGGTCAGACAGTGTACAGACAAACCCCTGACTAGGGCCCAGATGACTAAATTTCAGTAAAGGTCTCAGAAACAGACATAGTAACCTTCATGAAGTACACAGGAGTGTGCAAAAGAAAGCTGGGATGCCAGTGAGGGCAAAAGCAACAGTCATGTCAGCCTAAGTTATGGCCCCTCTCAGCTGCCTTTATCCCATGAAGGAACAAATGGGCTCAAGAACAGATGGAGGCCTGACTGACTTGTTGGCAAGAGGGAGAAAAATGAGGACCGGGGGGACATCTGATATTGATACTTACAAGTAAACTTCACAATGAATAAGACGACAGGGAAACTAGGCACAATAAGTGGACCCCAGTATTTCACAATCATTCTGCTTTTACACATCTGCAACTGACTGACAGTTGATTTGGGGCAAAACTATTTAAAAATGAAAACTCAGCACTTAGACCAATCATGTACAGCTACAGAAAATTTTAAAACTACTTTTTGGCTGTCATTTCTTCTTATGGCCAAGAACTTTAACTCTATAGGTACTATATATAGCACTCTGCTACCTTGAATGGTTAATACAAAACCCACGGCGTTTAATGCATTATGTATTAAGAGCAGCATTTCAGAAGGGACTGGACATTTATGCCTTTTTTCCTTCTCCTCACCTGTTAATGCTGTTGGAAAAAAATGAATACAGCTCATTAAAACAACCAGAGTTAAAAGAAATTATGGGGGAATAGAACAAAAATGTGTGCTAAACAATATAATGGCTTACGTCCGTAGTTCAGCTATAAAAGCATCATATGAACAGTGTGAGAAAAACAAAGCTTTCCTTTCTGCTTTAGTTTGCTGACTTGCACAAAGGACCACTATGAGCAAATATTAGAATACAGTAGCATCATTAATAAGCAGTGGGAATTTACTACAGGTGGATATGTACCCAACTGGCTCAAGATCCACAGCTCTAGTAATCCCCTGCTTGGGCTGCTATCCTCCCCAAGCCAGTAATGTCAGGTCAATGCTGGTTCAGAAGAGCAGCCTGTAACATTTTCAGTTTCTTTTGGTGTGAAACAGAGTGTCTGTGAAAAGGAAAAAGGGAGTCTGCAAAACAGTCACGGGGCCTGTCCCTGCGAAAAAAAAACAAAAAAGGAGGAATGTCCACAAGGGCCTGGAGCTCAGAAACCTTCCAAGCAGAAAAGCCAGCAACAAAACAGTCTTCCAGGTAAAATGTTGCAAAGAAGCAGAATCTGCAGTCTCAGAAGCAAACAAGAGTCAAATTTTTTCAAAAACAAAATTATGGTCCCAAGTAGGAGGAATAGGTTTCCTTAGAGGCCTAAGTTGTAGGACACCTTTACGAAGTTTAACTTCAAAACGAGAAGCCAAGCGGAGGATTAAAAGGGCAGACAAGCAGTCTTATATGAAAGCTCTCAGCTAAATGAATAAAATACCGCTGACAGTATATGTAGAACTTGAGTGGTTGCTGAGACATTGTAAGTTGTTCACAAAATATTACAAACGTAATAGTGCATTTACTGTGAATTATAAAATTCAGTTTAAGACCTAGAACTTAAAGAGTACATCACAAACTATATTTATAGTGGTAGAAGGGTTTACCATTTATACTTTTCATAATCCCTATGGTTCCAGAAATATGAATATTTGTTTGAAATGTGAAGACATAATTTGATTCTGTCCAAAAACGTAAGCTCCGCTCATTGGTTCATAGGTAGGTACTAGGCTATCGGCCCTGGGGCCTATACAAGCCCAGCCAAAAAGGTACCCTGGCTTTTGCCACCCAAGAAAATTATTTTCCTGTGCCATTGTCCAGCAGAGCCACAGAGGTGATCCCCAGGGTGAATTTCCTATTTCCCATCCAATCATCAAGATTTTTCTTGAAGAGTGCTAATGAGAAGCTTTGTTTGATATAGATAGGTAGTTTATTCCAGAGTATGGGAAGTCTCTGGGACAGGAATCTATCCCTCCGGCATGTTCTGTTTATTGTGGTGACAAGGTTTAGGTCCCTACAGCGTGTAGCTCGGAGGGATTGGGATTTCTTTAAGTGGAGCATGTACAACAGCTCTGGGTTTGACATAGCTTTGTATGTTAGGCAGAGATCACCTCTGAGTAGGCAATATGCGACGGAGTAAAGCTGGAGTTTTTTGAGATGGTCAGCGTAGGGCATCTGTTTGAGGCCGGTAATCCTCTTTGTGAGGTATTTCTGCGGCCTTTCCAGTTGTTGGAGATGTCTTGTGAGGTACATACCAAAAGGGGCGCTGTACTCTATAATGGGTCTAATGAGTGATGAGTAGAGGGGAACAATTACCTCTTTTTTTCTGGATGAGAAACCTTTTGTGATGAGGTGTGCCACGTAGAAGGATTTCCTGACTACTGTGGCAATGTGATTATCAAAGGAGAGACTACTGTCCACCTGTGTCCCAAGGTCTCTTATTACACTTTCGGTGTTAAGTACACTAACGCCTATGTTGTAGTTCATGGGTACAGAGTTTTTACCAAAGAGGATGACAATGCACTTTTTGGCATTGAGCTTGAGGCCATGGCGTTGACACCAGGCATCTGTCTCAGTGAGGCCCTTTTGTAGGATGTCCACATCGTTAGGAGTTTTGATTATGGCTCCTAGTTTGCAGTCATCTGCGAACTTCGTTAGCCAAAGACCTTCTGTGTTGGCCTGTACTTCAGAGAAGTAGATACCAAACAGGAGAGGACCCAGGACTAAACCCTGTGGTACTCCACTTGTCACTGGTCTAAAGTCAGATTTGGAGTCTGCTACTTTCACAGTGTGGGTTCTGTCAGTGAGCCAGTTGGCAACCCATCTTGTGACATAGGGATTTATACCTAGTTTAGTGAATTTATCTATAATTCCAGAGTGGGGGATGGTGTCAAAAGCCTTGGCAAGATCTAGATAGGCTGTGTGAACCACCTTACCCTTGTCTATGCCTTTGGTGACTGCTTCAAAGAAGTCTATCAGGTTTAGGAGACATGATCTGCCTTTTACAAACCCAAACTGGGTTGGAAGTTACAGTGCAAACTTCCTGAGCTCCACTGGAGTGAATGAGTTAAAATGTAGTGATGACACTGCCAATAATTCAAATTATACAGTTGGTGCAGTCACAGCAGTTTCCTTGATTGAAATAATACGGTTGCTTTTACGAACAAGTAACACAGAAACTATGTATACTTTACTAACAAGCAACATAACTGAGTGTAAACTCAAGTTACATATTAATAACCATTTACAGCAGCCTAGCTTGAGTTTATTATTCCCCATACCTTTTTGCAAGTTGAAAAGTAATGACAGTTTTGCATTTTAAAGGGAATATTAGAGAATATGTAATGGACTTGCTGCTTAGGGCAGTAAAAGAAACACCAGAATTGTAGCTTGTTGCAGTTAACTAAAAGGTAAAATGTGTTAAGAGAAGAGCAGGTAAGAAAAGAGCAGGTAAGACGCCAGTTTCAAAGTCAAACATCAAAGACATGTTTAGAAGTACTACACTAGTGTACAAAGGAAAAGAGAAAAGCACAACTGCATAACAACAGATCTACCATACACTGCATATATGCAGGTATGTATAAAACTGATTTAGGTAACTTACAACCCATTGTAATTCTAAGTCATTTCTAGCAGATAATCTTTCTATTCTATAAAATCTGCTCTACTGAAGAGGTATTGATGATATGCTTATGGTTCCCTGGCTTATATCGTACTTGAAGGTCATACTGCTGTAATGCTAATAGAATATCCACTGTCGTTTTTTAAGTGTTTTGTAAATAAACTTCCTAAATATTCTTTGAAGTAACGACTTTTTGAATAAATGAGGTTCCCCATGTCCCTTCTGATTAGTTCAAAGAGGAGTTTTAACATAGCTTTGCATATGAGGCTGGTCAGACTAATGGGTCTGTAATTGTCTTGGTCTGTGTAAGGTCCTCCCTTATGTAGGTGAATGACTGCAGCTCTTCTCCATTTGTTTGGTACAAAACCTGTATGGAGACTGAGGTTGAACCATGCTGTTGATGGGGAGGGGTGCCAAATTGTGCTAGATGCTATTTAAGATTGATCCAGGCATACTTTCAGGACCCATCAATTAGGGTTCAATTCCATCAGCCGCTATTTGCTACTGGGTGGTTCCGAGAAAGTACAGTTGTGTACACTTACCATAAATGTAGATGTTAGAGTGTATTCACTGTTGCAGTCATCACGTTTGGGTTATCTGCTTGCAGAAGCCCTCAGTCGACCCGATTATCAAAGTCTTGGGTCCTGCGTCGGTTGCTGTCTCATCTTCCATGACTTCAGGTAGTCAAGAGGTATAAAGCATGCAGCCGACGCCATTACATCAGTTTTTCTTGCCCCAGATGTCAGGCGCCCCCATAATGGGAAGCAATTATATACAAGGGCCTGAAGGGAGGGTAACCAGGACTGCAATAGTGAATACACTTGAACATCTACATTTATGGTAAGTGTATACAACTGTACTATGTTCTTCGTCTTTCACTGTTGCAGTCATCACATTTGGGTACATTCCCAAAGCTGAGGATGGGAGGAGGTAATTAGATAGCATTAGGACTAGCTATAAGGTCCTACAAGACTGCAGTGGCAAAGCCACCTCTGGATTTAGAAAAAATTGGCAAGTGGTAATGCTTGGTGAAGATCTGTACAGAACTCCAGGTAGCAGCTTCTAGGATGTCCCTGGTAGGGACACCTCAAAGAAAGGCTATAGAGGTAGATGCAGCTCTGGTTGAATGTGATCTTATCTCCCTGTGGGGTAGGTTTTCCATGGTGCTTATAGCAGAAATGAATGCAATGGCCTATCTACATAGAAATGGTTTGCTTTGAAATGGCCTTCCCCTCTGCCCCTGCAGCAAATGCAACCAGCAGCTGTTCAGATTTCCTGAGAGTCTTAGTCCTGTCCAAGTAAAATCTAAGTTGTCTGTGCACGTCCAAGGAGTGCAGTATTCATTCCCCTTTGTTCTGTGGATTAGAAACGAAGGTTGGCAAATGAATGGACTGATTAAGGGCCACACTGGATACTACCTTGGGCATGAAGGAGGGACTGGTCCTGAGGGACAACCTGTCAGCATGAAAGATGATGAAAGGCTCCACTGCCATGAGGGCCTGTAATTCAGACACCCTTCTTGCTGAAGTGATGGCTAGAAGGAAGGCTGTTTTCCAAGAAAGGAATTTCAACTCTGTGTTTGCAGCAGGCTCAAAGGGAGGTAGAGTGAGCTTTTCCAATACAAAGTTAAGGTCCCAGGCTGGAGTAGGGGATCTCCTGACTGGTCTTAAGTTTTTGGCCCCTCTGAGGAATTGCTTCAGCAGTGGATGAGAGAAGAGGGGTGGTTCTGTATTGTAATGAGCTGAAATGGCTTAGGCATGAATTTTGATGGAGGAAAAGGAAAGGCCCTTGTGAAGCATCTCAGTTAAGTATTGAAGAATATGGGGTAAATTGGGCACTGCTCTGCCCACCCCCTGAGTTTGGCTCCAGGAACAGAATCTTTTCCATTTTTCAGCATAGGATTTTCTAGTACTAGGCCTCCTTGCCTCCAGAATGACATCCATCACTTGCTTACTGGGGGATGGGAACGGAGAGATCTGGTAATTAGCCAGGCTGCCAGGTTCAGGGTTTGAAGCTGTGGGTGCAGAATCTGGCCCTCCTGCTGGGACAGCAGGGCAGGGGTCTGAGGTAGGTGCCATGGTGACAGCAATGACACACTGCGCAAGAGGGGGTACCAGTGTTGGTGAGGCCAGTCTGGTGCAATCAGTATTGTCCTTGGTTTGTCCTGTTTGACCTTTAGCAGTACCTTGGAGAGGAGAGGCAGAGGGGGAAGGCATAAACTGATAGGTTTTTCCAGGTGAAGGACAGGGCATCCACTTTACAAGCTTGTTTGTGGGGAGTCCTTGTGCAGCATTTGTCCAATTGGTAGTTCTGGGGGAGGCAAACAGGTATATCTCTGGGATACCCCATTTGTTTCTCAACATGTTGAATACCTTTGGTTCCAGTTTCCACTAGTGTGGGTCCATAGGATTTCTGCTTAGGTCGTCTGCCAGTGTATTTAGCTTTCCTGGCAGGAACTGAGCCTGTAGGTGCACTTGGTAGCTCAAGGCTGTGTTCCACAGAGCCATGGCTAGTCTGCAGAGAGGGTATGAGTGGGTTCCCCCCTGCTTGTTTATGTACCACATAACAGTGGTGTTGTCCGTCTTTACCAATAATTGTCCTGGAAGAATGTGGTCCTTGAAGGCTGTCAGAGCATTCTGTACAGCTAACATTTCTTTCTGATTGATATGCAGGTGCAATTGATTTGGGTTCCATTTGCCCTGAATGCACTGCCCTGCCAAGTGAGCCCCCCCCCATGCACAGTCTGATGCATCTGTTGTTAGGGTTTGGGCGGCAATGGCATTCCCTTGTTTTGGTGGCAGGCCTCTGCTCAACAAAGGAACGTTATCTGTAGACAAGGTAGGATAGGAATCATTGATTCTAGGTCCTGAGAATGTTGACACCATAGGCTTTTTATATATCATTGTAGTTTCCTCATATGCAGTCTTGCATATGGAATTAGAATGCAAGAGGCCATGAACCCCAGGGCTTGCAGTATTTTCCTTGCAGATAGCTGGGTCTTTGTGGCCAGTAGTTTGAAGTAGACTGTCAAATGAACTTGTTTCTCTGGCGTGAGGTAGGCCATCTGGGAAGTTGTATTCAAGCTTGCTCCCAGGCAAGGTTGTTGGCAGGGTATAAGATGTGATTTCTTTTCATTTATTGTGTACCCCAGAGACATTAGCAGTTTCTTTACAAATGCCAGATGATTTAATAGTATGTCCAGGCTTTCTGCCTGAATAAGACAATCGTCCAGATATGGGTATATTTGAATATTTCTTTGCCTGCAAAATGCAATGACTGGAGCTAGGCACTTTGTGAATACCCTGGGTGCAGTAGATAAGCCAAAGGGTGGTGGAGAGAACTGATAGTGCATGTAGCCTGCTCTGAAGCATAGGTATCTTCTGCAAGATTCCCTTCTTGAATTTTGGGATTTCCAAAAATGTGGTTAGGATAGACAGGTCCAGGATAGGACGCCAGGAATTGTCTTTTCTGGGTACCAGGAAAAGTCTTGAGTAGAAACCTTGCCCCCATTCTTCTTCTGGGGCAGGTTGAATAGCCCTGATGCTTAAAAGAGAGAGAACTTGCTTTTGAGCCTTTGCCCACTGATTTGGGGACAGGTCTGGCCAACCGTTTGGGGTTGGTAAGGAGTGGAAGTGGAATATGTATCCTTGGGAAACTATATTTAAAACCCATTTGTCCTGGGTAATGAGTTCCCAATTTTTTGCATGCAGGGCAATCTTTCCCCCTAAAGGAACAGTCAGTTGAGTAGGGCTTGGAAGGTGTAAAGTTAAGTCACTGAGACAGTTTACCATAGTGGGGAGTCTTACTACTTCCAGCTTTGGAAGTGGGAGCCCCCCACTGCTTAGGCCTGTGAGTACCTTGGGACTGAAACGTGGGTGCTCTGCTGGTTCTGGGTTTGGACCAAGAAGGCCTGGAAGAGGCAGGAAAGGACCAATTCTTAGAGGGCCAATGCCTACTAAATCTGGGAGGCTGTACTTGCAGGAAATATTTAACAGTTTGCATAGATTTAGCTTTTTCCTCCATCTTTTTAAGTACTTCTGCTTTGCTGCCAAATAGGCGGTCTTGGTTTAAGGGAGCATCCAGTAATTTAACATGATCTGGCAAAGACTGCTCCTTAAGCCAAGCGTGCTTTCTAAGTACAGACCCAGTGACAGCAGCCCTGCAAGATGCCTCTAATGAATCAAAACCACATTGCAAAGTACGTTTTCCGACTTGTTCAGCAGAATGCATTAAATCCTGTAAATCTTTATTTTCGGCACAGTCAGGAATCAACATCATTTTCTGTTTAAGCAATCCAGTAATATGCTACTGATACTTTAACATATGAAACTGGCAGTGTAAGGCCCTAATGGACAAGGTTGCAGAAGTGTATACCTTCTTACTCCATCTATCCAGCACCCTGGAATCTCTGAGGGGGTAGGACTTTTGGCAGTAATAGCCTTAATGCCCTTGGGTCCCTGTGAAATGGTCTCAGGATCCGCAGTAGGATTTTTAAAGAGGAACTTGTGAGAGTCAGGTATTCTGTAATACCTATCAGGTTTTCTGGGAGCAGGGGCGAGGCTAGATTCCAAGAACGCATCATCTACAATGTCTAGTACAGGAGGGATAGTTAAAGGCCTGTGTTGAGGCAGGAGTAAGAATTCCGTAAGCCTCTTTTTGGAGTCAGAGTAATCCTGGCTTTCCCGGCGAAAATGCTCCCTAAGAGTATGCAAGGTTTCACCAAAAGAGAAATCCTCTGGCGGGGAAGCAGAGGGAATGGAGTCCTCTGCATCAAAATATTCATAGGTAGATAAGGGCAAATCCTGGTCATCAGAGAAAACAGAAATTTCAGAATCCTGATCAGAAGAATCAGAAGGAAAATCAGTCCTAGGTCTCTTAAGAGGGGGAAGGATGGCTTCCCCTGATTAGAGTAATAAGGTCTTCAGCCATTCTTATCATTTGTTTTTTGGGCATAGGGGCCTGACCATGCAGTCTGGGCGTCAGTTTTCTAGGCATGGATCGAATTTTAGGCCTTGAAGAAGAAGATGGCGTCTGTTTAATATGCATGTCAGTAGGCCTGAATACACCCTCAGAAGCCGGTGCCTGCACAGCGGCTCCGGACCCATCCAAGGTAGAGACATCCACAGGTTCCACAGTCGAAGAAGCATCTCGCGGCATACCGGACACCGAATGGGTCTCAGTAGAGGCCTGCGAATCTGAAGTAGAGGGTATCAGGGGCTGCGAAAGCGCCTCACTGAGTACGGGCGCACTGGTGACTAGCTTAGGAGAAACGTCATCGGCAGCTTTGGACCCAGCAGTCTGTCTCTGTCTTTATGTTTGCGTTTTTTCGAAATGCCGGTAGTGGGGTGGCTTACCGAAGCCATTTCTGGATAATTGAACCAAGTACCAAAATATTTAGATGCATAAATGAACAGACGACTAAAAGTACGAGTTTTGAATAAGGCACAAAACTGACAGCGAGGTACGTCATGGTCTGGGCCTAAGCAAGGAATGCAGTACGAATGAAAATATTTGAGGCATTTGCTTTCCACAAGAAATACAATTGTTAACTTTTACTGACATTGGTTTACAGCAAGAAAAAGGATCCCTAACAGGGTACTTAGCTTAGCTGAAGACTTCGGATCTGAAACTCGAAAACGAAAATTTCAGGAGTAGGCCGACCGGCACTTGCGAAGTGCTTCTGTTTCGTGCACCGCACGGCAAGAAAGACTGATGTAATGGCGTCGGCTGCATGCTTTATACCCCTGACTACCTGACGTCATGGAAGATGAGACAGCAACCGACGCAGGACCCAACACTTTGATAAATCAGGCCGACTGAGGGCTACTGCAAGCAGATAATCCAAATGTAATGACTGCAACAGCGAAACACAAAGAACATTGTCACTACAGAGTGCGCTCCCATCAAACTGAGCATGTGTAAACTGGCTAAGCTCAGTGGGCAAAAAACTAAATGTAATAAAAATAAACATCCTAAGCCTTCAGACAAGTCAGTCCATTTTTTTCATAATGCTATTCATTCTTTACAAAGTCTTTATATTTTATGATTTATGCTCTGGCACTTGTAATGAGGTAATAAATGCAGGTAATTTTACTGAATTATTTTGGTACAAAAAGAGTAGTCAGTAGAATTCTGACCATGCATTTCAAGTTCTGTATTCTTGCTACATCATTTGGCTGTCTACATACTGCCTTACCCACTAAACATGCCAGAACACAAGCAAACTGAATTTTTGACATTCTCACAACTCTGAATCCTGGCAAGCTTCTGCATGTCTACAGTATCATTAGACTCCACATTCTAACTCCAAAATGATTTTTATCATTCAGACCTGTCAAAAAAATGGATTACAAGAATTTGCTTTATCATACAACACATATTCCCTACATATTCAGTTTTAACACACTAAAGAATCTGAAACAACTTGCATGTTTAAACACACTGTTCAGTGAGACAGCTCAATGCCTTTAGTCTGTGTCCAAAAGACAGAAACAAGCACACAGATTCTTATCTTGCAGTTGAAACAAACTGCATAGATTCTGCAATTATACTGCATCCTGGACAGAATCTAGTTCAAACACAGCTGTTCTGGCTGTAATCTGCAATGTTACTGACAAAATTAATTTTTACTGTAATTCTTAACTAATATTTTGCAAATTATTAGTCGGGCTAACTGTTTCTAGCACGCCATGTATTCACATAGAGCACCTCAGTTGTCTAAACAAACATCAGGTTTTGAATGCTTGATTGTTTCCATTTTAAATGGAATGTGGTGAATAATTTACTGCCTCCTCATAATCAACACGTTTGAATTTTAGCTCCGAGGCATCCTTTTCATACCCGAGATGCAGCATTTATTTGTCCATTGCTAAATATTTAACTTGGGTCAAGCCCTCATCTACATGGACTTGTCTCAGACTAAGCCCAGGAGCACTGACTGGCTACAGAAAACCACCAAGTCAGAAATGAAAAACAGGGATAAAGCCTGGGAGCACTGGCGCAAAACCAAAACTCCCTCAACTAGACAGAAATTCCTAGAACTAAGCAATAGAGTAAAAAAACTAATAAAACAGGACAAATTCCAATACTACCAGTCTGCCCTAGACTCCTCACAACACAGCCCCAAACAATTCTGGTCCTCCATAAACTCCATCCTCCACCCAGGTAAAGTCAGTACCCCTCCTCCTAACATTCCTCACTCCTCAGAAAATATTGCTACCTCATTCAACACACACTTCACACAAACCATACTATCACTAGCTAAACACAACCCCCTTCCCTCCAACCCACACCTTCATCTAGTAATCTCCCCACTGCCTTCTCTTTTTCTCCTGTACCTACCTTCAACATAAAAAAAACAAACTTAAACCCACCAAATTAGCAGCAGACACCCTCCCAAATGAATACCTACAAATTACAACTGATGCTCTGGCCTACCCAGTATCCATTTTGATTAACCGATCTGTCAGAAAGTTACGTTCCCACACTGTGGAAAGTATCACATATAATTCCCCCTCCACAAAGGCGGAACCTCCACAAAACTAACCAATTACCGTCCCATAGCTATTCTCTCTCCACTCTCCAAAATACTAGAGAGATGCATACATTCTCAGGTCTTAGACTACCTCCTTACTAACAACCTCCTTTCCAATACTCAGCATGGTTTCCGACCAAACCATAGCACCACCACCGCCTTACTCTCCTTTACTAACACTATCCTTCAGCATAAAAACAATGGCTCTCTCTCCTCTGCTACTTTCCTAGACCTATCTAAAGCATTTGACATGGTCCCACACAAACAACTTATCTCTGTCCTCAATAACCTATCCTTCTCTCAGTCAGTCACAAACTGGTTTCAGAGTTACCAGTCTGACCTCCAACAATCCGTTGTATGGCAGAATTACATATTTCCCCAACTACCCGTCTCCATAGGGGTTCCCCAAGGATCCATCCTTGGACCCCTAGTCTTCTCTGTTTACACCAATAATCTAGCCTCTGCCACCAAATATGGCACATTCATACAATACGCAGATGACTCAACCATCATCTGCTCAGCCCAGTCCCTACCCAAACTGCAAAAAGCCACACAGGAAGCATTTTCCTCTGTTGAAACTTGGTTATCTGATGCCCAATTAATACTCAACCCAAACAAAACTAAGCTACTCATCTTCCAACCCACCAAACATACTCAAAACAACTCTCACTTTAACATCACAGCAAAAGACAACACCACTATATACCCAACTGAACACACCAAATTGCTAGGAGTGGAAATAGACAATAAACTAAAATTTGACATTCACATATCCATGACCATAAAAAAGTCCACAAAAACTAGGGAGTGTTATACAGAAATAAGCAACTTCTCAGCAAATATTTCAATAGCAAATTCCCACCTTATCTCCACCCTACTTTATGACTCTTCAATATATACCAACCTAAGGCAATGTGATCTACACAAGCTAGAGACCTGCTACAACAAAATCGCCAAATTTGCCACAGGGGAATCCTACCGTAGTCACCACTGTCTCTCACTTGCTGAACTGGGCTGGCTTAAACTCCCTCACCTCCTTCAGTGGTATCAACTCTCACTTGTCCACAAACTAGTAAACCATCCACTAAATGTCCCATGCCTCCAGAATCTACTCCACCCTATTGCACGACCAGACCACTAAGATCCAGCAACAAAAATCACTTGCAGATCACTAAAGCCAATAACTCTGCTGGTGAAGCACTATTCTCTTGCACCATAGCCAAATTATGGAACTCCCTCCCACCCACAATTACCTCCATACCATCATGCACCCACTTCAAAACTTTACTAAAAGCGCACCTAAAAACATGCTGGCTATGCCCTTGCAACTCCCACTCTAATATCACCCACCCCACCCAACCACTACCTTTCTTTCCACTCCACTACCTACCTTGATTATAGCAAGCTCAGATGCTCATAAGCCTAGTACTTATTATACACCAGGAGCTTCTTATTGTAACATTTGTTAATGTCTGTTATGTACTTCACAGATAAAGATTCTAGTTGTGTACTGATGTACTATGTTCTTCATCTGTAAATATGTTGTAAGTAATTGCTATGTTAAATTGTTAATCGCTATGTAATCCAATGTAACTACTGTTTATTTTAACTGTGGAGCTTTTCTCCCTGGGCCTCCACTGAAAATGGACCTACGTCCAGTCGGACACTCCTGGTCTACAAATGTAAGTAAATAAAAATAAATGAGAGACATGCTCTGTGTCACACAGCAGGCAAATGGAGGCAGAGGATATTAAACCCAGGATCCCAGGAAGCAGCTCATTAACAGCATGTTGTGTTATCTTTCTGAGGCAACTCATATTGTCCCATCTGGGACAAGACTACCATTCACTGGAAAGCTTTAAGTACATTTAATGATAGCAGCATAATCCAAATTGTATATGTTGTATAACCTTACTAGTCTCACCACCCAAGCGCTGAAGAAGGTAGGGAGTCAGCCTGCTAGTTTCACCTCGGTTGGCCACCTTTTAGTACTAGGCATCCTCAAACAGTGTCTTTGTCCTAACTGTCTAAGCTCTCATATAAAAAGTACAGTATCATCACTTTTGTTAGACAATCCCTCAGCTTATCATATCATACAGACAACACGCCACTACAAAAAATTCAGGAGCCTAAGAACCTGTGTGGATAATTCCATCTCTACTGACCATGTGACAAGAGGTCAGGAATCCTACTTACTACAGTAATAACCAAAGAAATATCATTATGCTCCAAACAGACCTTCTTCATAGCACCAATTAGACCAGTGGAGAACAGTAACTCCTTTGGGATGCAGCTCACCAAATATATCAAAACAATCAGAACAACCCCAACAGTTCTCAACCATATAAAGAGAGGCTGGAAGCTCTATCCCTTTATTCAATGTCTTATATACTTCTGAGGGGAGATCTCGTTCTCAATTATCATACCATTAGAGACCAAAATGTCCTGGAACTCCATTAAGTCCAATGGCTCCACCCATAGCTGAACTTTGTTGCTGTGTCTTTTGGCTTATCCCAGTTAGGGGTCACCACAGCGGTACTCCGGTCCGCTAATGTTTGGTAGTGGATTTTTACGTGCCGAGTTACCAGCCCTGATGCACAACCTTCAACAAAGGTATGCCCATTCACATATGCCTCTACACAGAAGATGCTCTAGCTGAGAATCGAACGGGACGTCTTGCTGTGAGGCGACAACGCTACCACCCATAGCTGAACTAAGGACCTAAAAATGATCAACAGACAAGTAAAATACAGTGGAGGGTCAGGTTTATAACCCTTCACCTCCCTGACCTCTGCGATAAACTTCCTCTAAATTAAGCAGTAAGGCTTGCTACTTTTCTTGAAGCTTAGCCTAGATAACTGGAGGGATTTTCACTAATTTACTCCAGGATTACTGCTACAGTCCTCCTGGAAAAGTGGAGTCTTGACAGAGGGTTATGCCAAGACACAAGTGGTCAAAAAAAGACTCAATATATTTGGAATACTTATGAATCTGTTTGTTGCCAGGCACTCTAATACCAAGGCGTTTCCTACATTTTATGTTCAAGCATTTCCAGGTTTTGTTTTTACATTCCTGCACAATCCGTTTTACACACATCATTTTTAGCTGATGCAACATGTTCGATACTTTGTCTAATGTTAATCAATTACTTCAATCTACCCTTCACTGATAAGAGATAAAATCTGTGGCATCAAAAACTACCAGCGAGAAATCCAAGCTACCAGATTCAGTCTTGCATTGTACTTTTTTGCCAGTGACATAAGCATCAAAAGTCTCCTGAACCATTTAACTTCTTGTAAAAGTAAATGTTTCGGCAAGTTCCTCTTTGGCTCACAGTACGCTAGCAATCTGCTTTTAATATTGCAAGGTTCCCTTTCTTCTATTCTTTAAAGGGACAAGTTAAAAACCTTAATCCCCCTCCCCCTTACAAAAAAGGAAACATGACGCACTAGATCCTTTCTGGTCCATTTCCAAAGCCACCAGCAATGAGAAAGCTCAAAGCCCTGAATCTAGGAGTTTGTTTTCCGAAAAGTTCCCTGGCAACTTTAAAGTCATCAGTGGCTGTAGGCTCATCATTTCTAACTACAAACTAGAAAAGAAAATGAAAAAGTCTACTCACGTAAACAAAATTCAGCATCACTGTACTATTTTTTGACAAAATGAAGAGAAAATGGCAGAGGAAGCACAACTGGATTACTTGTGTAAATCTTCCAGACTAAGAGGACAGCTGAAAAAAGGAAGCAAACCAAGGGGGTTCATATAAGGGAAAAATACATTTTCTTCAAGCATGCAAGGAATGTAAATGGAATTGCTAAATCATAAGGTTACAGGAATTAAAAGAGGGAGAAACAAGACCACTACTAAACAAGCAAAAATAGTGAATTATTTGTTTCACATAGGTACTTTTGAAGAACAACATAACACAGCACCAACATGGCAAAATATGATGGGTATGAATGGGATAAAAATGTCACATCAGAACGTTATGGAAGACCTGTGGGGACATATCAGAAAGCGTGCAAAAAAGTTAACCCCCCCCCCCACAAAAATAACTGACAATATAGTGTTCCATGAATTGCACAATCACTCTATGACGTAACGGTATGGCCAGAGGTCTTAAATATGGCAGGGACATTTACTTTGCTTTACTACAGGTCTCAGATGATTCACAGCAACCACAAGCAGGTTAGTCTTGCAGTCCTTCAAGGGAAGCTTATGGGGGGGGTGTGCATGGCTGGCTAGCGTCGTTCCCAGACTGTAATTCTATTGCAAATTAGCAACAGTATGGCTTTCAGGAAGAATATGTCCTGCAGACCAACTTGATTCAATTCCAAGACTGAATTACCAATATCATGGAAAAGACAGCATAGTATAGTGCATTAGCCCACTCAGCTCTTAAAGAGCCTTATAGGTGTGTTCTGCCAAAAGGCCTGATGCACTGTGACCTCAAGAAGGGTACAAAAAATTAAAAATTATGGGTACCATGTTCAGAAAGCTACAGGTACATAATCACATCAAGCATGCATATACAACATGCAATGCAATACAGTAAAGACAGACTCCCAATAAGACGATGTGCACAGACAGCAAACTGGACCAAAAAATGCTGATGTCACCCTCCCAGTCTGTAGGACACTGACAGTTGCACAGTTCTGGCAGCCTACAGATAAATTCTGTACAAGACAGCCTATTTTAAATGGTAAGGGGAGTTGCTACAGTCATAGATCGTAACATCCACTTCTGGAAATTAGTGTGAAATGGTGGGAATAAAAGTAACACATTTCAGTACTATGCTGTCCCTAGGAAATGTACAGTAGAGAGTTAATTATCCCAGTATCACTTATCTTGTGATATAAAAAAGTGAGACCACAATAAATCATTGCAAAACTTCAATACACTGGTTGCATAAGTGTGCACACCCTTAAACTAATACTTTGTTGAAGGACCTTTTGATTTAATTACAGCATTTAGTCTTCTTGGGTACACACTTGCCATCAATTAAAGAGACTCTGATTAACCCCAAATAAAGTTCAGCTTTCCTAGTAGGATTTTCCCTACATTTATTCAGTTGCCTGCTACAGCAAAAGCCCTGGTTCGCAGACAGCTTACAAAGCATCAAAGGGATCTCATTGTTGAAAGGTGTCAGGAGAAGGGTACAAAAAATGTCCACAGCTTTGGATATACCATGGAACACAGTGAAGACAGTCATCAAAACGTGGAGAAAATATGGGACAATAGTGATGTTAACAAAACAAACCCTTGCAAGTACGGCAAGTGCACGGCCCCAAAAGCAGCAGGTCAATGCAAAATCACAAGGCCAGCACACAGTGACATCTGTACAAAATTCAAAATTTAATATATGTCCTGTAAGGCACAAACCGATAGGTCTGTTTGTGCCTTACAGGACATGTTATATTAAACTATGAATTTTCTACAGACATCACTGTGTGCTAGTTTTGTGATTCTACAATAGTGATGCAAAACTGGACGGCCCTCCAAAACTGATGAAAAGACAAGACGTAAACTGGTCAGGGAGGCTGCCAAGAGACCTAAAGCAACACTGAAGGAGCTGCAGGAATTTCTGGCAAGTACTGGTTGTGTACTACATGTGACAACAATTTCCCGTATTCTCTATATGTCTGGACCATGGGGTAGGATTGCAAGCCTTTTCTTACACAGAAAAACATCCAGGTCTGGCTAAAATTTGCAAAACAATACATCAAGTCTCCCAAAAGCATGTGGAAAAGTGTGTTATGGTCAGATGAAACCAAGGGTGAACTTTTTGGCCACAATTCCAAAAGGTATGTTTGGCGCATAAACATTCTGCATCACCAAAAGAACACCACCCCTACTGTGAAGCATGGTGGTGGCAGTATCATGCTTTGGGGTTGATTTTCTTCAGCTGGAACTGGGGCTTTAGTCAAGGTGGAGGGAATTATAAACAGTTCCAAATACCAGTCACTTTTGGCCCAAAACCTTCAGGCATCTGCTAGAAAGCTGAAGAGGAATTTCACCTTTCAACATGACAATGACCCCAAGCATACATCCAAGTCAACAAAAGAATGGCTTCACCAGAAGAAAATTTAAGTTTTGGAATGGGCCACCCAGATCCCCGACCTAAATCCAATAGAAAATCTGTGGGGTGACCTGAAGAGGGCTGTGCACAAGAGATGCCCTCGCAATCTGACAGATTTGCTTTTGCAAGAAGAGTGGGCAGATATTGCCAAGTCAAGATATGCTATACTGACAAGACTCCTACTCATGAAGACTGAATGCTGTAATGAAATCAAAAGGTGCTTGAACTAAGTATTAGCTTAAGGGTGCACACACATATGCAACCAGCATATTGTACTTTTTGTTTTTTACATTTTTCCCCCTAACAGATTTGTTTATTTTTCAATTGAATTGTACTGGTTATAGGTCACATTAAATGTGGGAAACATTTTGAAATGATTTATTGTGATCTTATTGTGATCTTATTTTTTTTATTGTATCACAAAAACTTGGCATTTTAACAGGGGTGTGTAAACTTTTTATATCCACTGTTTGTATTTGTCTGTGGGTGTTTTTCAGCTTATACTACAATAATAAACTGTACCATTTGTGTACTTACAGTAAACGTTTTATTTTTCTTGTTTAATGTTCATCAAAAACTTGTTCAGTTTTTTGTTCAGTTCAACTCTATGTTTGATTATATGAACTACCCTAGGTCCCAATGAGTTCAGATAATCGACTCTCTATTGTAATCTAACAAGGTTCCACTAAATTCCTCTAACCATAACTCTGTCAGGTTAGCGCACACAGAACACGGTTGGCCAGAAATTAAATAGGAGGAAATAAAGGCATGACTGCTAGCTAGAAACTTATTCCAGGCTGACACATTTACCAACTTTAATTTGTTAACCAAAGTAGATCTGATCACACTCAAATTACATATGGTATGAGCGCAGTTTTTCTCATTAGGGCAAACATATGCATATAAACCAAACTATTAAGACAGTTAATAAACTTGGCTCCCTTTACAAAAACAAACCTTTTCTCACCCATCTAGGTAGGACTGCCATTGCCCGTACCCATCTGCTTTCAACTCTACTCTATGCCTCACCAATACTCACTAACTTGAACAAAACCGATCTCAGCAAACTCTCTAGCTGCTACAATCAATTTGCCAGATTTGCCACAGGAACTTCCTACAGGACACACTACTGTCAAAACCTACACCTCTTAGGTTAGCTAGAACTCCCCAGGCTAATTCAATTTAATCAACTTACTGTAGCATTCAAGGTTATTAACCAGCCAGAAAAAAAACACACTCCCTTAAAAAAATATCCATCCCTACAAAAACGCTAGGCCTCTTCATTCCACTACAAAACGTTTGGTTCAGTCTGTTAAAGCTAACAACCTATCTGGAGAATCTTTGTTTGCAAATTCAGTAGGCAAAACCTGGAAATCGCTCCGATCTCACCTTACTCTGAACCCCTCCCTTAATCAGTTCAAAAAAAAATCTAACCCAGTATTTTAAAACTCACTGGTTATGTCCTTGCTCTAACCCTGACTAAAGCCTCATCTACTTCCATAAACCTGCAATTTCTTATTCATAGCAACTAACCTCCTACACTAAAAGGTTTGAAAGGATAAACTATAATATCTTTGCAGATACTCTGTAAATAAGCTGCACCTATAGGTTCGATAAGAGAAACATATTTGTATATATTTCTGTACATAAACTGTATTCTTCATAAGCCTGAAATGTGAGAATGTAACTTGTATGTTAATGCAATTTGTTTGTGCATATACTGTAACTTGCTTGTCTGTTTGTAAGTTTGGAGCTTTTCTCCCAGAGCCTCCGCTGAAAATGGACATGTATCCAGTCGGACTATCTCAGTCAACAAATGTAAAATGAATAACAAAATAAAAAATATATAATCAACAATGGGATGGGTAAGGCCACATCTGTAAACATATGGGATATGTTCTTTTGAGCAAAAACTACCCATAATGGGCAGCTAACCTAGTACTTGCCTATGTACATATAAATAATGAAAACACAGAATAATGGAAATAGCAGGCGTAATGAGATACAAAATGCCAGAAGAAAAAAAAAATAATAATTACTAATAAAAAGTTTTACGCACAATTTTAAATAGATGTATACACATAAGAGTCAAGACAATTGTGTAACCCATACATCAGAAAAATTACAGTGGAGATAAGCTAGAAATGAGAATAATATTGCTGGAAAAAGGGTAATGTGGCCAGAATGGTGGCGTTTGAGTTTTAACATCTGCTGCGGTAGCGTTGTCGCCTCACAGAACGACGTTGTCTTTTTCGATTCTCAGCTAGAGCATCTTCTGTGTGGGAGACATGCGTAAATGGGCGTACCTTCGTTGAAGGTTGTGCGTCAGAGCTGGCAACTCGGCACGTAAAATCTACTGCCAATCATTAGCGGACCGGAGTTCCACTGTGGCGACCCCTAACCGGGAAAAAGCCGAAAGACACAACAAAAGTTACTGAGCCTTGCAGGGTTTGCTTTCTGTGCGGAGTCCGCATGTCCTCCCTGCACTCACGTCAGTTGCCTCTGAGTGCTCTGGTTTCCTCCAGCATTCCAAAGAGCGTATCCAGACCGTTTCTCCCAGAGCCTCCCCTGAAAACAGGCTATGTTCCCAACAAATAGCAGGAAATGTTCAGTAAAATTATTAAAAACAAGAGAACAGTTAAGACAACAGCATATTTTATTAGAGACGAGAGAGAAAGAAACGCAGAGTTTGACACCTAGTCCAAACTACTCAGTACAGTGGAGCACGGCTCGAGTTTACTCTCAGCTAAAATAGTAACCTATAGGTCAAAATGAAGGAAGTCTATAGCAGGTGAAAGAAGATAAGAGATATTCTTAATAATAAATAAAAGTATTCGTATCTTAGCACGCTAATACAATAATCACAACACTCAGGAAAGTATAACTATTTAATTATGTATGGCACACATTCCGTGATACAACTTTTTTTCAATTGCGATCAGAAGATTACAGCAAACTCCACGCTTCCCCCCCCTAATCTTAATACAGGAGCCACCACCACTTTTCTTTCACGCTTCGTCTCATGCAAGACTGGTACGGCTGTAAGCCCTGCCATCGCCACCAAACTCTTCCAGATGAAACACTGGAGTAGTTTCACAAGTCTTAGGCACAGATAAGAACATCAGGCGGCATAATTTAAAGTGGCATGCTACAGGTGTATGTTTTGCAGTATCTTAAGGAACAGCAAAAACATACGAACCTCGTAGGGGCAGAGGTGAGGCAAATCGGCACTTTGAGGGGGTAAATGTCCCACTGCTCTGGACACGAGTCTTATCATATCAATCATTTACTTACCTACCCGTGCACTGGGTATTTTCCAGCAATCTTGGTCCAAGTTTTCGAAGAAATTAATCGGTACTGTACTAACAGCACAGGACCAAAATGTAATAACTATAATACGTCAATTCCCAAAATAAACGTACACTGAAGAGGAAGTTGCTTGGAAAGGATAGTTTTTATAGTAGGGGGGGGTTTGTTCTTAAGAGATGAAATAACTCTGCGACGTTTAGTTGGATCACGTGCTACTGGCCATTTGACGTCTCAAGGTCAATTCTGCTGTATAAATGATACTGTGGCCAATGCAAGTAGTAGGAAATTACTGGGTTATTTACTTTCATATTTTTTTTTTTGCACGTTTTGACGTTGCAAATGAAGAATTACTGGCAGTGGTGGGTTTAGTACGTTAGTTAAAAACGACTTAGTATACACTTCATAGGTTTAACGCTTTTAAATGCATGGATATTCTTGAAAAAAATGCACTTGCTTTTCTCCGCTCCACGTTTTGTGAAGAAACAAAAAGTAAAAATAGTATCTTCTTATAGGCTCATATGAGGTTAACGGCCACAAGCCTAGCCATAAGTCTGTGTTCCCTAACTGACCTTGGTTAGATGGTAGTTAAACTGCCTCTGTCCATGACGGACATAGGTGATGTTATACAGATTTCGTATCCCTTATCCACGCCAAAGCATTTAGTCTGAGCTCTTTACCCTGATTTTTTTCCCGTTAAATTGTTGGTTTCAGTTGTCAATTCTTCTATAAAGAAACTGAAATATTTTAAGGACGTCAATACACCTCCATGTTGACAATAAGATACCCAAATTATAGGGTTACCAACTACGCCTCTTTAAGGTAGTTTTGATTCACACAAACTACTTAGGGAAAAAAAACATTTGCAAGTCTCCTGGTACACATTTACGAGGGCATGTTGCACTATATTAAAAACAAGGGTAGCTGTAAGGACTTGCTTTAAGGTCACCCCAGTTAAGGACTGCGCAGGGTCCCCATTGATTGGCACACAAAGGGGCGGTCTCCATTTCTTAGCACAAGTGACGTGTTCACGTCTGTTACAGAAGAAGGCTGTTAAGCCAATGGAAGCAGGGAGTCGTGAATATATTGAAACACGAACTTGTTTACAACGGAACTAGCACTTTGCTTTAGCTGGAAGTATAGATTACAACTTTCTGTGATATTTTTGTCTCAAAGTTTAGCATTGTCATCCCTCCTAAAACTGGTAACTTCTGGAGAAAAAGTGTTGAATTACACTTAATAATAATTAGAATTATAAACTTCGTTTACTTAAATTTATATGAACGTAAATCTTTTTATTCTGTCAACGTCTCAAGTTAATACTATTTTAAAAAGTGTCTCGGAATATTTATGTATTTGTCCGTGATTCAGTGGAGAGCTGTGTCTGAAAGACTTACAAAAGTAGGCTTAAAATATCAGATCTATTTGAGATTTTTAAGACTAAAAAGTTACTTTATTATGTACAGTGATAACTATTTTAATAAATGTAGTTTTTCCTAATGACTCGCAAACACAAAATAACTTAAAAAGTAGTATTTACTGTAAATGTAAATATGAAACCATCGAGCCATCCTCAAACCCTTTTCCCATGATTGTTGAAGTGACACCCCAACCCCATGAAACCATGTATGTAATGCATTATATACAATATGTTAATAAAGGCACTTTATAGGAAGACATTTTCATAGGATGTTATTGGGCTAATGTCCCTAGAGCCCTTACAAGCCTAGCCATATTTATCATGCATTTCCACAATTGGTGGTGGTTAGGTGAGTGACGTTCACAGAGGTAAGGGTCTATGGTAGTTAATGCTAACTTTCTCTGTCCAGGAGGGACATGGGCACCACAGCAGGAGTGAATTTGTGGTCGCCCATCTATTGATCTAGGTTGTGTTTGAAGAGGGTCAGGGAGGGGCTCTGTTTCACGTGAAATGGAAGCTTGTTCCAGAGAAGCAGCAGTCTCTGGGATGTGTATCTATCTCTCCAACATGACCTGTTCATGTCAGAGGCTAAGTTAAGATCCCTGGAGCGAGTGACCCTCCTGCAGTCTGATTTACAAATGTGTAGCATTTCCATCAGGGTCTAGGTCAATGTGCCTGAAGCAAGTGACCCTCCTGCAGTTTGATTTACGAATGTTTAACATTTCTACAGGGCCGGGTCAGAGACTTCCCTGTAAGCCAGGAACAGATCACCCCATAGCAACCTGTAGGAGACATAATACAGTGACAGGGCTTTCGGCGTTTGTGTACCTTGCAATTGCTTGGTGAGAAATGTATGTGTCTCTCCAATTGTTGTAGGTGTCTGGTGAGTTACTGTACATGCAAAAGGGAGCATTGTACTCAATTACTGGTCTGATGAGGGCCAAGTATAATGGAATTATAACATCCTTAGCTCTAGATGCAATGCCTTTACTTATAAGATGTGCCACATAGAAGGATTTCCTTACTATTGTGGATACATGGTGGTTTAAGTTCAGATTGCTGTCAACCTAAGTACCAAAATCCCATACCACTGGTTTACATTTAAGGGGGTGCTGTCTGTCATGTAATTAGCAGGGATGTTATCTTTTCCAAAGGGAATAATAATGCATTTTTTGAATTTAGCGTTAATCCATGGTTTTGGCACCAGTCTTTTGTCTGCGTTAACCCTGTCTGCAGTATATTAACATCAATGAGGGACTCAATGATTACTCCTAAATTGCAATCATCAGTGAACATGGTCAGCCACAGGCCATCCAAATTTGCCTGGACTTAGAAATAAATTCCAAACATTAAGGGGCCCAGCACAGAACCATGTGGTATGCCACAGGTGACTGGTCTTTTGCTACAGGTGAAATCACCCACTTTGACAGTATGTGTCCTGTGAGTGAGCTAGTTGGCTACCCATCTGGTAATGTAGGTGTTAATTCCCAACTGGGAGAGTTTCTGTATAATACTTGAGTGGAGGATTGTGTCAAATGTCCTAGCTAGGTCATGATAGCTGGTATGTGCTGTCTTTCCCTCATCCAGGGCCTTGGAGACTGTTGCAAAAAAGTCAATCATGTTTAACAGGCATGATCTACCATTAACAAATGCAAACTGGGTTGTATCCAGTGTTTGGAGATTACCTATGTCCTTGTTAATAAGGTCCATAAAGATTCTTTCCATGGCCTTGCAGATGAGGCTAGTCAAGCCTATGGGCCTATAATTCCCAGGGTTGGTTAATGGTCCCCCTTTGTGCAGAGGGATTACTGTTGCTGTTCTACATTCCACCGGAAAATAGCTAGTTTCTGCTTGATTTCATATCACTAGGTATGAGTGCATTGGGCCAGTTTCTTAGTCTGATGTAACTTCTACCCTATCCCCAATCTCTTCTTAAGACTTTGCTTTTCATGAATATTCTTCTGTTTTTTGCACTAAATTTAATTTGTCACTTCTTACAACAGACAATTATTTATTTTCTGCACTGTTCTGTGCATCAACCCTGTAGTCTAGCTGTATATCATCAAAAGTAAGGCAAATGCTCCTTTTAAACCTTCTGAAATGTGATGTATAAAAACAATGAACAGGAATAAAGAGATGCATACCACATACATATTACACATTATACTGTTAAGATGTCTTTCTGTTCTGTGGTACTACTTTTAAGATTCTTACATTAATTAGTTTAGATAATACGTTAACATTTTGGAAACTTTCTCTACAAGTGTAAAACACTTTGGCCATAGGTAATGTATACATTTGGAATTGCTGGGATGAAGTGTTCTTTGACTCACATTGAAATTAAATCATTTTTTACAGAAGAACTTTAAAAAATGTATGGTTTTCATACTAGGTATTCTCCAGAACACTTAATTCAAACTTCTACAGTAGGTCTGAAAGTCATGAAAACAAGTTGGGAAATGTCTACTATAGTATGTTTAACTTTAAGGTTCGCCCAAGCTCCTTACAAGACTTTCCTGACATTCATTCATCTGAAACAGTAATCTTCCAGTTGTATTCATATAGTTAAACCTTTTTCACTCTGCTAACAGTCTGCTTCATTTCAGTTACTCAGACAAACTATATCCGCATCTTATGCAGTTAATTCACAGGTGACTAAATCAAGTGCATTAGCTTTACATTTCCTAATATTGCATAGGGTAGTACATATAACACTGCTGTTCCAAGAGTTCATGATTTTGAAATGTTTTGGAAAAATAGGCAATTATGTTTAATAAGAAGTCCTCTGCATATAATGCTATCATTGTCAGTGTAGGGCTTTAAGCTTACAAAGTTGACCTTCAGTGAGGATTTAATTCAATATAGTGTAACTACTTATGCGTGTGGTAATATTGTATATTTCATTAGATTTTTGATTTTTTAAAAAGTTTTATAATTGTCTGGGTTGTCACATATTGTCACTGAAGGAAGTGTGATAATACAGAGGTGGCCTGCCATGAGGATTTGTAAATGTACTTTCTAATGCTTAAAATGTTTACATTCTGCTGATCATGTAGTATATTTGTATACTACATTACATTGCAGTTATTATACATAATATGTTCAACAAACACACTGCCTTACTGGTATATAAGTAGTGTCCTCTACCATATCTCTGGCAGTCTACAAAAGCTCATAGCTCCTCTCTCTGCCTATCTATGGGTGTGATGGACCAATCACTTGAGAGTACAGGAACTGCCTTTCAGACCCGTAGACAGGATTCCTTCAGCTTTCTAATGCCAAAGCTAGAGAAGGATCTCTGAGGATACTGGATTTTCAGCTGCTGAGCTCAGATAAGAAACCCTTTTTTTTGACTAACTGAGAGCAACAACTGGTGAAAGCTCTGTAACTGAAAACTTTTCTCTGACAGAAAGTATAATCAAAAAATTAAACTTTGAAGATAATTTTTAGCTACTTTTATTCACTTTCACTAATAGTCAGAGAAATGATTTATAGCTTCAAGTTCTTCAAAGGCAATAGTTTTTCTGTCAGAATTTTAACTGTTTGATTAGGAGAGAAGAGACTTCAACACGAGTCCCTCAAAATTGGTGCTTAGGATTCTTGTGTTAAAAGACATTCAGTCAATATTATTTAGTATACAGGGTATATTATTTAAAATAGACAAACTGAATACAAAACTAGAATGTTTAAAAAATGAGACCAGAAAGGGAATGGAACATTGTGAAGCTATTATGAAACAAGGGGCACAAATCAGCAGTATGGAAGACACTTTGAATGATCATGAAAGCAGAATAACTCAAGGTCAGTCAAATACCATATTTCTTTTAAAACAAAATAACTGGCTCATCACAGAAACAATTTGATGAGTTAGAATATAGACTGAGCTGAAATAACATTAGAATTTATGGTGTACCTGAAAAGATGAGGGAGACAATATAATAAACCTCTTACCTACCTGGCTACATAAAACATTAAATCTACCTGAAACTTCCTCTTTTGGAACTGAAAGAGCACATAGATCCCTCAGGGTACCTTCTAAGAAGGAAAACTCACCACCATGCTCAATTATAGTTAAGTTCATGTCTAGCTTAGAAAAGGATCAAATATTAAAAGCAGCATGGTCCAGCTCATCTATTAGGTGAACAAGTGGTCAGATTTGACAATGACTATTCCAGTAAAGTAATGAGTAAAAGAAAATTCTGTTTACCACTGACCAAGGAACTTAAAAAGAATAATATTAAAGCCATATTGAGGTTTCCTGCAAAGATCAAATTATTCCTTTCTGAATAAGCCAAAATATTTAACACACTGGAGGAGTCATCCACTTTTGTTAGCAACAATAAAATCCTTAATACTATAGAAATGGAGTGGAACAGTGTATCTCTGAAGAGACCGAGTGAGCTGAGTCGTTGGAAAACTGCTTCTAAAACTAAAAAGCCTAAAAAGAAATGACTCTTACTCATTGATTTCTGGACTATTATTTTCTGAAACACTAGATTTGCCTTTTAAGTAAAAGGTTTGTACTGGACTTTAAACCTCAGTACATATGTAAGTGTGTATTTATATTTTAAGCTAAAGCATTTTTAACGATGAATATAAAGGGTTAGTTTTACTGGTTTACTATATTTAGAGTGAAAGACTTAATATATATTTCATTTAACTAAACATATTAAATGAAGGGAGTAAAATTAGATGTCTGTTACTTGTTAGAAGAACTTAAAAGAACTAATCTACAGATAATGCCTGCTGAAAAATGAGGCATTACTCCTTGCATAGAGAACTGATGATTCGACAGTTCTTTGATTGGAGATTTTAGAAATACAAGTTATATAGAATAAGGTAGAATGCTAGTGGAAAATAAGACAAAAATATATTTAAATAATAAATTGCTTTTAAGAAAAATTTGTATTGCATATGACAGAAATGCAAATGTACAAGATCTCACATACTTTACATAGAAAATTATACAAAATATTTCAAAATAATACGAAAGCCGAAATTTGAAGCTTGGTCATGTGAACTTTGAAGCTTTTTGCATGTTGAATGTTATTAGACTCAGGAAGACTACCTGAAATAATTCATTTTATAAGTCAAAGTTGAAACATGAGTGTTTTATTGCTGAATCAGTACATTCATTTTGATAGAAAGTAAAGCAGATTTTTCAATATTTTTGAATTTGGGAAGGAGAATGGGATTTAAATTTAACACTTTGCAACTTTTGTATACAATATAGACTGCATTTTGTGACTCCATAGAAATAGTAGGACAATCTCTTCAACCTCAATAATGTTCATATTTTTATAAAGTAGTTTAATAAATTAACTTTTTAAAAATATTTTGATATTTGATATGTTGAGTATTACAGATATTTAACATGTAGGCACTTGTACTTTATAAGCTAATTCAGAGCTTTTTGTTACAGCTATAAAATATGTGAGTGTCTTTTGACAAGATAAATATATATGTACATTGATCTCTCTTTTGTATTATATTTTAGCATAATAAGATTACCAGTCATCTGTAGGTTTACATATGTCTTTATCTCTTCAGGTCCTACTCTGTTATACTTATTTATTTAGAGATTTAGTTATAATAATGTTGAATAATGAGTGAATAATTTAGAAATATTAAATGGGTAATTTATACTACCATTATTATATAAATAAGTAGTAGAAATAGGTATATAGTATAAAATTTGTTAGATTATTTAATGTCTATGATTAATAGAAGAGAACTATTAACTTATATGTTGTAATAGGGGAACAGTTTTAAATGGCAAAATATATAACTCCCCAAAAGATAGCAACAACGTAAACAGTACAAAAGTAGCTTCAGGTAGGCTGACAAAAAACGAAAAGTCCTCGGCTTGGACACACTGAGTTTATTCAAAACACAAAATTAATAGTACGTTAAGCGCTTTCATCTGAGACCAGACTTCTTCAGAACGTACTACACAGTACTCTAATTGTTTATATAGAAGTCATCTGACACAAAATAGGCGCCAAAACATATATACACATATTTCTGCAGTGCTATAATCACTTATGTAAAACAATATTATAAAATTGTATATAAATGTTAGTAAAATACTGCTACTATCACTTTACAATTGATGCTAATACTAATTGATATGCTGAACATCAATTTATACAAACATATATTACTTGAAAATGCAAATATATATATACACAAAAATAAAATATATTGACTTAAAAATATGTTAACTTGAAAATGTGAAATGTAAAATGTACCTTAACTAGTGCATAATCTCCATTTATCTCCTAAAATACCTAATAGTAACCTAATAGAAGAATAATTTATGGAGGCTAATAATACATGCTCCTTCATAATCAAAATATGGCTGTAAATGAGGCTTTAAAATGAGGGACTATATTGTACAATAACAACAATATCTAATATAGCAGAAGTAATAATAAAAACTGTGCACTACTTATTTTTTCAAAATTAAAAATGGTTTTATACTGATATTGTCGTTGATGCCTGGAAAGTTTGTTGCATCCGAAATAATCTGCCACCTACTTTCTTTTAATCCCAGCAAGGCTTTAATATTGCCTCCATATGGTGATTGTTCCACCTTATCAATAATGTGAAACATAAATGTATGACTATCATTCGTATTAAACATGTGACGGTACAAAGCATTCCTGCTGTCTTTTTTGCTGATGGCATACTGATGCTCATATATACGTCTTTTAAACAGTCTTTCTGTCTTACCTATGTAGAATGCGTTGCATGCTACACAGGTAGCTAAATATATCACAAATGTGGAGCTGCAGTTGCCATAGATGCTTGGTAAATAAATAGAATTTGTGTTGTTTAACCTAGTACCTCTGCATACTTTAATAAATTGGCATTGATTGCAATGTCCACATTTTGTTGTATGTTTATTAGCTCTTACTGACGTACCTTTTGAACTTTCCAGCAATTTCTTAATATTAAATCCTGTCTTATAGACTATTTTCATATCCATACCTAAAATAGACATAGATTCTCTATTAACAACAAATTGATTCCATCTCTCCTTTAAACATTTTTCTATGTATTGAACTGCAGGTGAATAAGTCAATACACATACCCTTAGACCATGCTCTAATGAACTATGTTCTCCTTCAGTAATAATATCAAAATTATTATCTCCTAATATGGGTTTATACTTGTTTCCCCATTCTTCTATTATATATTTGTTAATCCCATTAAGGACTTTTTTGGGGTACCCTCGATTTAAGAACATAGATTTTATTAGATCTATTTCTCTCATCATAGTGTCTTTAGTTGAGCACATCCTGGCTGCTCTTATACATTGGCCTTTATATATGTTTTTAAATACATGCTTAGGATGGTTGCTAGAGTATGACAAGTAGTCATTAGAGAACGTGTCCTTTCTGTGAATACAAGACTTGAAACCAGTATCTCCATGACATATATATGTGTCGAGATATGCTATTCCTTCTTCGTTAATAACATGGGTAAATCTCAAAAATTCTGTTGTACTATTAATGTAATTTATGAATCTGTCTATTTCCACTAATGGGCCATCCCATAATATAAACAAATCATCTAGGAATCTGGTATAGTACTTGATGTACTGATAAAATTCAGATTTAAAAATGTATTCAGATTCCCACTCCAACATTACCATGTTGGCAAAGATCGGGGCACAAGATGCCCCCATGGCAACGCCTCTGGTTTGCTTAAATAACTCTCCTTGGAACTGAATGTAATTATTCTCGAGTATTACCCCCATCATTTCCGTAATAAGGCAAACTCTGTCCCAACTCATTTTAGTCTTTTTTCGTAAACTGTTGGAGAAATACTCTAACCCCACATCCTTGGGGATGCAAGAAAATAAATCAATCACATCGATGGTTAAGAATCTTAATTCCTTTTTCCATATCTGTGGGGTTAGTTGTGATAAAAATGTCCATGAATCCTTGATAAGATGTGATGTAATCTTGTATACTGGTTTGACCCATGTGTCGATAACTTTACCTAAGGGAAAAGTTTTGGACCTACTACCTGAAATAATAGGCCTAAAAGGTGGATGTTCTACATTTTTGTGCACCTTAGGAATTCCCACAATAGTGGCCAACACCGGATGTTCAACTTTCATGTACTCATAAGTCTCACTTGTGATCCTCTTATCAAGCAAGTATTCCTCCAATATCGTGTCCACCCTCTTATGTCCTATATTGATTTCATTAAATGATATTTTTTCATAATTACCTGAGTTGTATAATATATGCTGTATCTCCTTAATATAGTCCACTGTGTTGAACATAACAATGCCTCCCCCCTTGTCGGGTTTCATCAGTCTAATTTGCTTGTTGTTAATAAATTCTGTAAGGCATACTTGTTCTGCCTCAGTAAGATTAACCTCTGCATTGTAGTCCATAGTTTTAAATTTGCCTATTTTGTGTCAGATGACTTCTATATAAACAATTAGAGTACTGTGTAGTACGTTCTGAAGAAGTCTGGTCTCAGATGAAAGCGCTTAACGTACTATTCATTTTGTGTTTTGAATAAACTCAGTGTGTCCAAGCCGAGGACTTTTCGTTTTTTGTCAGCCTACCTGAAAATATATAACTACATTAATAGTCTCTTATTATTTTGACCTATGTATAATATTATATTAATTATTTGTAAGGTAGCGTTTTGCTAGTTTTTGGATGAATTTTTAGTTGTTGATAGTGTGATAGGTTAGTAGTCTGCCTATTCAATAGGCAGACTAGGAACTTTGCTATCCATGGTAGGTTGTGTTTTATTAGTATTATATACACTTACAGTTGTAAGCTTGTCTTTGTTTTTGTTATTTTTGAATTTTAGTAGTTTAGTTTGTAAAAAGGAAGAATTCAAAAAAATCTGGAATGCCAAGATAGTGTCAGAATTAGAGTCATATAAACGTGTCATATTATCTTTTAAAAGACATCTTTTTAAATTCACAGTATGGATCATTTTAATAGGTTTGCATCAGGGAGGGCATCCGGTGTACAATTTTGCCAAATCATACATGCAGACAACAGACAACAGTACAGAAATACATACCGGATCGGTCAAGGCCTGGGTTAACAACGACCGCCACCAGTACTGTTGGCCAACAGGGTGCTGGTGGAAATTGGGCTACTGTTGGCCGAAGGAGGAGAAGAGGGGGAAGGTATGCCCGAAGGCAGGTAAAGGCTAGGACTGTGATAGTGAGGGTCGGAACTTTGAATGTTGACAGTATGACTGGTATAGGGAGAGAGCTAGCTGATATGATGGACCGAAGGAAGGTTGGTGTATTGTGTGTGCAAGAGACCAGATGGAAGCGGAGCAAGGCTAGATGTATCAGAGGCGGCTTCAAATTGTTTTATCATGGTGTGGATGGGAGGAGAAATGGCGTAGGCATTATCCTGAAGGAACAGTATGCTAAGAGTGTTTTGGAGGTGAAAAGAGTGTCAGATAGAGTACTGTTTATCAAGCTGGAAATTGATGGTGTAATGATGAATGTTGTTAGTGCATATGCTCCACAAGTTGGGTGTGCGATGGATGAGAAAGAAAATTTTTGGAGTGAGTTGGATGAAGTGGTGATGACTGTACTCAAGGGTGAGAGACTGGTGATTGGAGCAGATTTCAATGGGCATGTTGGTGAAGGGAACAGAGGGGGATGAGGAAGTGATGGGTATGTATGGTGTTAAGCAAAGTAATGCAGAAGGTCAGATGGTAGTGGATTTTGCAAAAAGGATGGACATGGCTGTGATGAATACGTATTTTAACAAGAGGGAGGAGCACAGGGTGACATACAAGAGTGGAGAAAGATGCACACAGGTGGATTATATCTTATGTAGAAGGGCCAGTCTGAAGGAGATTGGAGACTGTAAAGTGGTGGCAGGGGAAAGTGTAGTTAGGCAGCATAGGATGGTGGTTTGTAGGATGACATTGGTGATCAAGATGAGGAGGATGAGTGTGAGGGCAGCACCAAGGATCAAATGGCGGAAATTGAAAAAGGGTAATTGTGAGGTGATGTTCAGGGAAGAGTTAAAACAGGCACTGGGTGGCAGTGAAGAGTTACCAAATAGCTGGGTAACTACAGCAGAGCTAGTAAGAGAGATGTCTAGAAAGGTACTTGGTGTGACATCTGGAAAGAGGAAGGAGGACAAGGAGACCTGGTGGTGGAATGAAGAAGTACAGGAGAGTATACAGAGAAAGAGGTTGGCGAAGAAGAAGTGGGATTGTCAAAGAGATGAAGAAAGTAGACAAGAGTATAAAGAGATGAGGTGCATGGCAAAGAGAGACGTGGTGAAGGCTAAGGATAAGGCGTATGAAGAGTTGTATAAAAGGTTTGGATACTAAGGAGGGAGAAAAGGACCTGTACCGATTGGTTAGACAGAGGGACCAAGCTAGTAAAGATGTGCAGCAGGTAAGGGTGATAAAGGATAATGAGGGAAATATACTCACAAGCAAGGAGAGTGTGTTGAGCAGATGGAAAGCGTACTTTGAGGGGTTGATGAATGAAGAGAATGAGAGGGAGAGAAGGTTGGATGATGTGTGGATAGTGAATAATGAAATGCAGTGTATTAGCAAGGAGGAAGTAAGGATAGCTATGAAGAGGATGAAGAACAGAAAGGCTGTTGGTCCAGATGACATACCCGTGGAAGCATGGAGGTGTTTAGGTGAAATGGCAGTGGAGTTTTTAACTAGATTGTTTAATGAAATCTTGGAAAGTGAGAGGATGCCTGAGGAATGGAGAAAAAGCATTTTGGTACCGATTTTTAAGAATAAGGGTGATGTACAGTGCTGTAGTAACTACAGAGGGATTAAACTGATCAGTCATGGCATGAAGTTACGGGATGGAGTAGTGGAAGCTAGGTTAAGAAGGGAGGTGATGATTAGTGATCATCAGTATGGTTTCATGCCAGGAAAGAGCACTACAGATGCAATATTTGCTCTGAGAGTGTTGATGGAGAAGTACGGAGAAGGTCAGAAGGAGTTGCATTGTGTCTTTGTGGATTTAGAGAAAGCATATGACAGGGTGCCTAGAGAGGAGTTGTGGTATTGTATGAGGAAGTCGGGAGTGTCAGAGAAGTATGTAAGAGTGGTACAGGATATGTATGAGGGTAGTGTGACAGCGGTGAGGTCTGCGGTGGGAGTGACGGATGCATTTAAGGTGGAGGTGGGATTACATCAAGGATCAGCTCTGAGCCCTTTCTTATTTGCAATGGTGCTGGACAGGTTGACAGACGAGATCAGACAGGAGTCCCCGTGGACTATGATGTTTGCAGATGGCATTGTGATCTGTAGTGAGAGTAGGGAACAGGTGGAGGAGACCCTGGAGAAGTGGATATATGCTCTAGAGAGAAGATAAATGAAGGTCAGCAGGACTAAGACAGAATACATGTGTGTGAATGAGAGGGAGGATAGAGGAATGGTGAGGATGCAGGGAGTAGAGGTGGCGAAGGTGGATGAGTTTAAGTACTTGGAATCAACAGTTAAGAGTAATGGTGAGTGTGGAAGAGAGGTGAAGAATGAAGTACAGTCAGGATGGAGTGGGTGGAGAAGAGTGTCAGGAGTGATTTGTGACAGACTAGTACCAGTAAGAGTGAAAGGGAAGGTCTACAAGAGGGTAGTGAGACCAGCTATGTTATATGGGTTGGAAACAGTGGCAGTGACAAAAAGGCAGGAGTCAGAGCTTGACGTGGCAGAGTTGAAGATGCTAAGATTTGCACTGGGTGTGACGAGGATGGATAGGATTAGGAATAAGTATATTAGAGGGTCAGCCCAGGTTAGAAGGATTGGAGACAAAGCCAAAAAGGCAAGATTACATTGGTTTGGATATGTGCTGAGGAGGGATGCAGAGTATATTGGGAAAAAGATGCTAAGGATGAAGCTGCCAGGTAACAGGAAAAGAGGGAGGCCTAAGATAAGGTTTATGGATGTGGTGAGAGAGGACATGCAGGTGGTTGGTGTAACAGAGCAAGATGCAGAGGACAGGAAGAAATGGAAACAGTTGATCTGCTGTGGCAATCCCTAACGGGAGCAGCCGAAAGAAAAAGAAGAAGTATGGATAATTTTAATCTATTATCTATTAATGTAAATGGACTAAATAATGGCAACAATAGGAAGTCAATAACAACATATCTAAAATTAAATGGAGGAGACATTATAATATTGCAAGAGACTCACCTGATAGATAAAGATATACAATATTTAAATAACTTATGTTATGAAATGTTATCATCTGCTTCTTTTTACAAAAAGATGAGAGGAACTGCTATACTTTGGAGTAAATCCCTGTAATGTCTAAGGTCATAAAAAACTTTAATGATCCTAAAGGAATGTATACATTTGTACTAATTAAATATAATGGCAAACTCTATATATTAGCTAATTTTTACTGGATCCCTGGTATAGGTGCAAGAGTGGCTAAAGATCACTTATACTTAATTACAAAGTCATAGGATGGGTAGTTTAATTTTAGCAGGGGATTTTAACTACATATAGAGTATAGAAGAGACAAGTGAACAGAAGAAAAGCTAAAATGCTGGCAGCAGTTAAAGCACCGAATAGCTGGATTAGTAATAATAATTTAGTTGATTTACTAGAAAAAGCTGAATAGACCACTGTTGTACAGCGGTTAGTGTTGTTGCCTCACAGCAAGAGGCTCTCCAGTTCGATTCTCAGCTGGTGGGCCTTCTGTCAGGAGTCTGCATGTCCTCCCCACAGTCGAGTGAATTTAAAGACATGCAGGTAGGCGCAAGCATGTGTGGGTGTGCCTTCTTTGAAGGGTGGGCTGGAAACTCGACACCATAAAAATTCACTGCCAATCATTAGCGGACTGGAGTTCCGCTGTGGTGACTCCTAACCGGAAAAAGCCAAAAGACAGTTTACTAGTAAAAGCAGAAGACAAGTCATCTTCACTCATTATTCTTATGCACATGGGACACAAACTAGAATTGATAGGATTTATGCCGGAATAGATTTATTTAATAAAGTGAATTATTTTAAAACTATTCCTTGCCCTGTATCTGATCATAATGCACTAAGTATGAATATAGTAATGGATATAAGGAAATGTCAGATTATTTATAGAATCCCAGTATATATGATGAAATTAAAATAGTTTAAAAGTTACCTTAAGAAGTAAATTAAGATTTTTTTTATCTTTGAACGATAATGGTCAGGTTAGTAAAGTCATACTATGGGATTCCTTAAAAATACATATTAAAGATAGAATGGGAAGATGGGCTAGTAATAAAATGAAAGAATGGGATAAAGAGTTGTTAGAAATGCAAGATGAAATACACAAAGCAAGGTCTGGACAATAAACAAAGAAATCGGATAATACTGAAATCATTCAAAAATGAATGACAAAATATTAAACACTTTAACGCATAAAGTGGAAATAGCTTTAGAAAAAATAAAATTGCAAATTTATGCAATGACTTCAAAAAATCTACAAAGATTAGACAATAGAAGTAAGATGTTAAACACAAAGGCACAAATCAATAGTGTTCAAAATCCTTACACTAATAAGCTTACTTCAGATATAGAGGAAATGCTTAATATTTAAAAAAAATCTATAAGGATCTTAATAAAGATAAAAATAATAATCCTTATAATTACAAAATTGACAAATATTTAAAGAAAAATGTTACTTTTAAACTAAACAACCAACAAATATCTTAGTTGAATAAGCCTATTACCCTGACAGAAGTTAAAGAAGCTTTAAAAAAAGTACAAATAGTAATGTTCCAAGGTTAGATGGTTTAAATATGTAATTATATAGTCTGTTTCCATTAAATATTTTAGAATTACTGAGTGATATTTTCAATTCAGGGTGACAAAATAATTCCTCCTTCAAGGAAATTTTCTATTTTATCACTTACAATTAAGCAAGGAAAGGATAATAAGTTAGTCTCCTCATATAGCTCTATTTCGTTATTAAATGTAGACTACAAAATATTTACTTCCATTTTCACCACAAGATGAAGAGATATAGTAGATAAATTCATTAATAAAGATCAAAGAAGATTTATGGTCAATAGACAAACATACAAAAATATAAAAAGGGTAGTAACTATCTTAGATTTAGCAAATGGAATGAACAAGAAATTGGCCCTAATTAGCTTAGATATCAAAAGAGCTTTTGATTCTGTAGATTGGAACTACTAGTTTAAAACTTTTGAAGCATTTGAATTTCCAGAACAGTTTACTGGAATATTAAAAAAATCTGTGTAGAGACTCCAAAGCACATGCTATTTTTATTTATTTATGTTATTTTACATTTGTTTGCCGGGATAGTCCGACTGGACAACATGTCCTTTTCCAGTGGCAGCCTGGGGGAAAAAGCTCCACACAGAGAAAAATGCAAAAGGCAAAAACATAATTAACATTGTAAAAAGAGTTTATAAATAGTAGCCTAAGTGAGGTAATATCTTTAGAACATGATATACAATTGGACATGGTGTATAGGCTTACAGAGGTTGATATCAGCAAATATGTACAAATAAATGTTAAAATTAGATTTTATATTTCTCAAGGATTCACTTTGAACAAAGGCACAAAACATGGGTGTCCCTTGTCCCATTTATTACTTGCATTAGTTATTAAACCCTTAGCTAATAGTATACAAAGCAATGGAAAATTGATGGATTGTAAATTGATGGATTGTCAATTAATATACATTGTCAATTAATATAGATTGTCAATTTAAAATACATCTTTTTGCAGATGATGTTTTACTAACAGTAGGAAAACCTATAAATAGAAAATTCACCCTGGGGATCATTCCAGTGGCTTCACTCGACAGAGGCACTGGGAACTAAGGTCGAGTGGCACGATGCCAGGGTAATCCTATGGGTTACGCTTGTAATGGCTCCAGGGCCATTAGTCTAGTACACACCTATGAACCTATATAAATTATTCAATCAAAGAAATAGATGAAATTGAAAAACTTCAGGAAGTATCGCTGCTGAAATTTAATAGCAATAACATGGAAACTTTAGTGTTAAATCAATTACTAGATAGTAAGTTTAAGGGCAAATATAAATATAATTATGAAGGAAAATAATTTAAATAGTTAGGAATAAAAATCTTTCCACATGTGAATAAGATTATTAATAACAACTTTGAAAATGTAATTGCAGAAGTGTTACTTCTTATTAAAAAAATGGAATGAATGTTTTTTTTTTTTTTTTTACTTTTGAGGATTGGTTAGTGCTTCTTGGAATTATTATATTACCCAAGAATTATATATATATATATATATATATATATATATATATATATATATGGGTCTACTGCTTTACATCGAAAATACACTTCTTTGAAATAAAGCAGTAGACCCTACACTTCAGCGAAAGTCCAATTAAACGAAAGCGCACTTTCGCTGAAGTCTAGTTCCCCGAGCTACCCAAAACAAAAAAAAAAACAATAAAACATGTTGTAGGGGGCAAGCCCCCCTGCACCCCCCACACACCCCTACTTAAATATAGCAACTCTGAGATTACACTACAGTGGGGAAAAGGGAATATTCCCATTCCACGCTGTAGTGTGACTGTCGAAGTCAATGTTCAAAGTTTCACTACTTCGGACAAGTGGACTCGGTAAAGTGGGGTTTGAAGTAGTGAAACTTCGAACATATTGATGGAACAGAACCCATACATATATATATATATATATATATATATATATATATATATATATATATATATTATTTATTTATTGTGTTTGTTGACTGGAAAAGTCCACTGGGCCTAGGATGAGCCCATTTTCAGTAGAGGCCCGGGGAGGAAAGCTCCACAATATTGCATTCAAAAAAAAAAATTAAAAACAATGTTGATACATAGAAAAATTAGATACAAGGTTAAAAATATAAAAAAATGTAACAATGATGTCATTATATCAATTAAAAATGAAGCTCATAATCTGTTAGAGAGAAAAAGGTTAATACATAGGATGAAATAATACAGGAAGTTACTATCACATGGAAGAAAGTGATAGTAGAAATGGCGAAGTGTATAGATGTGATAGCAGAAATGGCAATGTGTATAGAAGTCAGTTAAGAAAAGGAAAGAAGGATGTAGAGTAAGTGAGTTAAGAGCTTGTGTAAAGGTATATTACAGTGTAGGGTTAGTAGTTGAGAAGTGTAGCTATTAGGGTGCAATGCAAGTGAAAAGAATGAGTTAGTAGTATGAAGCAGGTGACAGAAAGAGACAGGAAGGTGTAGACAAGAATGGTGGAGAGTTTATAAAGATTGATAGAGATAGGGTATCTAGAGTGGGAAATCAGGTGTTTGGATTTAATGGTAGGGTACAGGAGCATAGCTAATGAGAGAGAAAATGTACTTTTAGAGATTTTTTAAAGGATGCAGGATTATTGATAATTCTGAGAAATGGAGGACGATTATTCCATTGGAGACAGCATAGGAATAAAGCATTTGGCCAGCAGAGAGTTTTGGTGTATCTATAGACAACATCATTTTGTTTTCTGACCTGAGGTGATGACTGGGGTGGTATATGGTCAGTGTGGAAGAGATGGAAGGGCAGCTTTCAGATTGGAAGATCAACTTGTGGGCTGTGGCTAATTGTAGGTAAGTAAGATGGTGGGGAGATTCTAGCCAATTTAGATGCAGTGAGGAGCAGTGGTGGGTAGAGTATTTTGTGTTTGTAGCAAATTTGGCAATTTTATTGTAGCAGGAGTTAAGCTTACTTTTTAGGGATGATTGTAGGTTGGTGAAGATGGGGGCACCATATAGAAGAGTTGGAAGTAGGAATGATGAGGCTAGGGTTTGTTTATCAGAGAGACTGAGGTAGTAATTGCGTCTGTATAGGGCACCAAGCTTTTGATGTGTCTTTTTGATGTTGCTGTGGATGTGAAGGTCAAAAGTTAGATCATCATCGATGATGTCACCTAGCAATTTTATATTAGGGACAACTTGTATGACAGTGTTGCTTTGGGAAATAACATTAAATAGAGGTTTGTCAATGGGGCTGGATTTTGTGGGGTTAAATAATAGGAGTTTAGTTTTACTGGAGTTAAGGGCAAGATGATTCTGGGACATCCAGTGCTCAGTAGAGTTGAATGCTTGTTGGGTGAGATGCTGTAATTCTGTGAGAGATTTTGAGGAGCAGATTATTGTTGAGTCATCCACATATTGGATGAGAGAACTATGGGTTAGAGTTTGATGAAAGTTATTGGCAAATATGCTGAAGAGGAGGGGACCCAATATTGAACCCTGGGGAACTCTTGTATTAGTGGGATAGAAAGAGGAGGAGGAGTGCTGCCTGTTATTGAGGTAGTTGGTAAGCTATTGTAGGATGGTGGTGGATAGTCTAAGGTTAGAGAGTTTGGTAAGCAGTAGTGAGTGAGAAATGGTGTCAAATCCATTTGATAGATCGAGTTAGAGAGCAGAAACTAAGGAGCCAGCATTATGAGCTCTATTGACTGTGTCTAAGAAGGAAATAAGAGCAGTGTTGGTGCTATGTCCGGGCCTAAAGCCATGTTGAGTGGGGGAGAATAGTTGGTGTTTTACTAAATGATTTAGGAGCTGTGTATGGATATGCTTCTCTAATATTTTAGAGATGGGGGAAAGAATGGCAATAGGATGGAAGTTTGAGATGTTGGAGTTGTTGCCGCCTTTATGAAGAGGAATGACAAATGCTTTCTTCCAGATATCTGGTATACAGGATTCTTGAATTGACCTATTGAGGAGGATGCTGATAGGATAAGCAATGGAAGGGGCTGCTAATTGTTGGTATTCTGCGGGTAGATGATAAGGGGAGTTTGTACAAGGTTTTAGTTTAAGGAGAAGTTTTTGGATGGAAGATATGGGAATGGGCGATAGTGAGAAGTTGGGTAGGAGATTTTAGGGATTATGTGATGATGGTACTCCTAATGTGTTTAGGTTGATGGGTGGGAAGGTAGTAGTAAGTTTGGTGATGGTGTCAGTAAAGTATGTATTGAAGAGTGTGGCTAGCTCAGAGGGTTTTTTTTTGGGTTAGGGCATGGGGTATTGTTAGTGCCTGGGTGGAGTAGGGAATTAATAGCTTCCCAGAATTTTTTAGGATTTTGTTTATGCTGTTCTTGAATAGATTGGATATATTCTTTTTTGTTTTTAGCAACTAAACGCTTAGCCTGATTTCAAAGTTTTATGTATTGAATGAGGTTGGGGGGTGTTTTGTTTTTTTGCTAGGATTTCCAGGCTTTGTCCCTAGAGGACATAACTTGCTTTGTGGCTTTTGCCAGCCAGCAGGCATGTGTTGATTTAACTTGCTTTAGTCTGAGGGGGGCAAGACTGTTTAGGGTTTGTGTGAAATGTGGAATTAAAGAATTCCACAGCTTCATTGAGTGGAAAAGATTTCAGTGGGCTCCAGTTTGTTTTTTGCAAGATGTCATTGAGGGTATTTTGGGAGAAATGAGATAAATCTCTAGAATATCTATATTGGTGAAGGCTAGGTGTAGAGGTGGGCTTACGTATAATGAATGCTCGAGAGTGGTCACTGATAATGTCTGGGAGAGTGCCTGAGGAAGAGAATGTGTCCGGATCAGAAACCGGAATACAATCCATGGCTGATCCCTTGTTTCTGTTTTTGTCAGGTCTGGTAATATCAGATATAAGTTGAGAGTAAGTATGAAGGTTAATGTTTGTAGAGGGATTATTATTGGAGATGTCTAGCCAATTGATATTGAAATTGCCTAGCATTATAGTTTTGTTTTGTATGTTGTGGCTTGTCCAGGCTAGAATGTCTTCTAGAATAGGATAGGTATTACCTGGGGGAGATGTATATAACTATGATACAAAAGCTTTTGCAGTTGTTAAGTTTGAGGAAAGTAACTAGTAGCTCAGCAGAAGGGAAAGTGTGAATTGGCCTAGAGTATGGAATGACTGTGTAGGTGCTTGAGAATAGTAAGGCGACACCTCCACCTTTTTTTGTGGAGTCTGTCAGATCTGAGGCAGAAGTAGTATGGGGGAAAAATTTCAGAATCTTTGATATATGGCTTTAGCCATGTTTCAGTGATGGTGGTGAAATCTGGTTTGTGTTGGCTTAGCCAAGCATGTAAGTGAGGAATTTTGTTCCTAATGCTCTGGAGATTAGCAGTGGTGTGTGTGTGTGTGTGTGTGTGTGTGTGTGTGTGTGTGTGTGTGTGTGTGTGTGTGTGTGTAGGTCTACCTTCTTTGAATGAAATTAGGTTTAACAGAATTTTCCTTACCGAACCCCACTTCTCCAAAGCTGCATTCCACCAAAACCACTGACTGCCGAAATCCTTTCCCTGTGAAAGAAACCACTTGTCCACCATGGGAATAAACCTAAATAGAGCAAAAGAAAACCCACCAAAGTGGGGGGCTTTGCCCCCTTTTGCCCCCCCACACCCACACCCCCTATTTAAATATACGAACTCCGAGATCGCACTATACACTGAAGAGAGGGCAAAGTTCACCATGGTGGCCAAGTGGTTCCTCTCACAGGGAAAGGATTTCAGCAGTCCGTGGTTTCGGTAGAATGCAGCTTAGAAGAGGGGTTGGGTAAGTAAAATTAGGTTAAAAGTAATTTCGTTCAAACACAGTAGACCTATATATATATATATATATATATATATATATATATATATATATATATATATTGCATTCCATAGCTTTAATACCTGACAAAAACTTTTAAAAAAATGGAAAAAAAAACATTAACTTCATTCTTATGGCATTCTAGAAAGCCAAAAATTGCTTATAGAAATCATATAAGATTATGAGAATATGGTGGTATTAGCTTTCTAGATTTAAAATCCTATTCTATTGCTGCAAGTTTTAACTCTTTTATACTCTGGATACACTCAACCTACACTAGTCAATGGAAAACCATCCAGGAGCAGACTATACCAAATTCTTATAAGTTTATTAAAGATGATAAATTAGAAATATGCAATAATCCTTTCATTTGGTTAACAAAATTTACCTTAGAAAGAAATGTATTTCAGTCTTTAGACTCTGCATATAAGAAATCAGTTCTTAAAACAGTTAAGAAATATGTTTTTAAAACTCCATTAATATCAACATGGAAATTTTTTGTTTTCCTATTGCACATACCTCTAGATTTAAGGAAACTCAGAACAATGTTAAAATGAATTAACTAAAATGAAATGGATTAGTATCATGGTCTGATTGTTTTAAAAAGGAAAAGTTAAGTACTCACAATATTTAATGAATATAAGTTGGATCAGTCTGTTAACCAGTTAATATTATCCATTGGTATGAAATTAAATGAATTTGTGGATAATATGAATGAGAAGGAACAGAACATTATTCCCCCATTATAGGAATGCTGTTATTGAAGGTCAATTGACATACAAAGGAAGCTTGTCCAAGCTAGATAAGTTAATTATAAATAATAATAATAATAATAATAATAATAATTTCTATGCAAAATTACGGAACTTTTTAGATAGTGGTGGACTGAGTGATTCAGTTGATGGTAAGAATAAAGCTTTGATACTTAAATCAATTAGTCAAATGTCAAGTTTATAATAGAAAGTTTATATGTGGAAATATATACATAAAATGTTTGTTACTCCATATAAAATCTAAGTTTAGTAAAATGTCTTATTCAGTTTGTTGCAGATATAGTAAAGATGTAAAAGGTAACTGGACACATTTATGGATTGTGAAAAATTAAATGTATATTGGGAAGAGATACATACATTTTTTAAGATGTTATTGTCTGAAAATTGTTCTTTAACTAGATCAGTAATACCAATGAATGTTCCACTTCCTGTATCTGTAAAAACCAAAGAGCAAAGACTCTTCTGGTCTACCTTGGCAGCTGCAGAAAAGTTACTACAAAAAAAAAAAATGGAAATCGAACTCAGTTCCTGCATTCAAAGAATTTTTAATAATAACAATACTAAGTAAAACTGAAAAAGAACTGAACTTAATAAGATCTATAATTCATAGTAAGACCTTTTGTTGGTGGGATAACCTTGAAATGTTCCTATTGAAATATGAAGATTCTTAATCTGTTAATTGTATAAGATTAGCTTGATGATTCAATGTATTCTTATCATTATATCACAATATGTGAAGTTGAATTTCTTCCTTTCTGTATGCGTGTGTGTGTGTGTGTGTGTGTGTGTGTGTGTGTGTGTGTGTGTGCACGCGCGCGCGTGTGTGTGTGTGTATATATATATATATATATATATATATATATATATATATATATATATATCTACAGTAGATATCTTAAATTAATAAAAAATAAACCCTTTGGGGTTTTATTTCCTTCATCTGTCTTTTTCTGTCAGTGCTCGAATAGTGTATTCTTCTGCTTTTATTGTTTTTCTTTTTAATAAAAAAAATTGTATATGCTTCTGTTTTTACTTCGACTACCACAATAAAGCCTATGATGTTGATTAAAACTTCCCATGTCCTTCTACTCAGTGGCCTACTTCTGACCTCAAGATCCTTGTCCTCCTTCATTTATCTCTACTCTTCTCTTCTTATTATTTGGTTCTTTTCAATAGAGAAGAGCGTTCCACAAAATCTTCTTCCTCAATCTGTTGTAAACCTTCTCAGAAAGGTCTATTCCTGTGAGTTCAGTTGTGGATATGCATGCAGCATAGCATGTCTGCATCATCTCCTTTTCTCCATCTCCCACTAAATTTGCTCCCATTCCTTCTGTTTTGCATCCTAAATATATTACAAAAGGGTCATCAGTTGGGGTTCCCACTCTCTAAGCTATTAACATGTCTATGAGCTAGTTTAACTCTTCTTCAGTTCCAGTTCTTGTTTTTTCCCTCCTGTTCTTAATCAGTTCATTGCTAGATTCCATCCATCCCTGGTACCCTCTGTCCCCTGTTTAGTTCCCTGGCCTCCCTTATGTCATCCTCTC
>NC_056735.1:1706601581-1706611581 GCF_019279795.1 Protopterus annectens
ATTAGCATGTTTATGTAGAAATAATCTTAATAATTCCAGCCCTTTGTCATGTGGAATATTGGTATATAGTGCATTTCTATATCAAGCATTACTAGAATGCAGTGAGAGACATCATTTCTGTGTTGAAATAATACATTTAAAAATGTCGAAGAAACTTTTAAGTAAGAATTAGTGTTTTGAACAAAAGGGTTGAGAATGGTATCAACATAATGTGCTATTTTTTCCGTCTTTGTTTTTTTATTCGATATGATATGTCTAAAGGGAGGGTTAAGTTTATCTTTGTGTAGCTTAGGTATTCCAAATAGTCTGCCAAGGTTAGGTGCATTATTAAGTATATTATTATTATAATTGGAGATGGGGCTAACCGGAACAGCGTGGAATTTGCGAATACTGGTCCTAGTGGAGCTAACAACTTTCCCAACATCGTGAACCGTGATAGTAGTCCTGTTTTGGAACAGAACAACCATGGTAATACTCGTAGGTTGCCTGGATATCAAGGTGGCTGTTTACAAAATAATGATGTTACTCTTAGTGAGTGGCTTAAACAGAAAGTAGCGTTTAAAGACATTTCTTGTATGGACAATGATAATGTTTTCACCTACGCTGACCATTTGCATCAACTTAAGGATTTACTGTTTAAATACAGGATTTTAAATATTGACAATGCGTATTTAAAAGAATGCCTGCAGGAAAAAATAGTTCCAAAGGGTTTACGTATACACAAATATCCTAACAATGTAAAAGAAGGCACTAAGTTTCATGACAAGTTGCTTAATATGTTTGATGGATGGGGCTTTGAGCTCCTGAGAAGTATCATTAAGAACAATGAAGATGAAATTGAATGTTTAATGAAACAAATTGATGTTGTAAATGGAAAGATTACTAATGACCTTTTATTTACTGTCGATTTAGAGAGAAAGAAATATTTAGATCTGAGAAAAGATATAGATGTGAAATGTGAGAGAATTTTAGAAAAGAAAAAAAGAAAAATTTTAAGGGACACGTTTGAATATGAAAAGGGTATCCAATACCCAAAACCAAGAATTATTTTTAACTATAAAAATGAGAGATTTTTATATAATGAAACATACAGGCATGATATTAATGATGACAGTGAAGAGGGACAAGCTGATTTTGTACATGACATTTTTGACCCTTTAGAATTCCCCCCCCCCTTCAGAGGTCAGAAAGGATCAGAAATCAAAGAGAAGTGAATTATCAGAAGAAAGGATGGAGGGGAGTGGGGAGAGGAAGAGGGAGGAGATATTAGTTACAGTCCCTATAGAAACATCAATCAATGAGAGCATTATGAGTTTTAATAATAATATTATTGACACCAATGTTCAATATACTGGGGATACCTCGGTCATTTGCACATGTGCTAAATATAATAACTTCAACATTTTCAACTACACAGAACTTGAAATTGATGAGATCTATTTTGAGCTGTTTTCTAAGGGACTCAACTTTGTACCAAAAACTAAGTGTGATATCACTAGAATGATTATTGATATGAAAATGTTTTTGAGGAAAATGAACCTCGAGTTAATTTGTGGCGGTATTCCAGGAGAAGTAGATTATTCTGATGAATTAAAGAAAAAAAGTACATGGAACCCCCCCCCATACACCCACAACTAAAAAATTTTGAAAAAATTATAGAGAATGAATTAAGAAAAGCGGTTAAAATTAACCATTTTTCTCCAAACCTTACAGAAAACGAGTTTTCACTACTTAAGAGGTTAAAAGAAAATTCCAATTTAGGAATCATGAAACCAGATAAAGGGGGAGGATTGGTTCTTATGAGTTCCATCACATATGAAGGCAAAATGTTTAATTTATTATTAGATGAGTCTAAATATGATAATATCTCCATTAATGAGATTAATATTGGGTACAAAAGAATTTATACAACACTATATGATCTATTCTTGGAGGGACTTATTGACTATAGTATGTTTGAATTCTTATACAACAGTAAGCCAAAAATTCCTTCAATTTTTGGGATCCCCAAAGTACACAAAAACTGTGTGGATCCCCCCTTATGACCTATAGTGGCTGCAGAAGGTTCAGTTATTTCCCCATTAGCTAAATATATAGACACCAAGTTAAAGGATTTAATGTTTAGGGGTATTTCATATTTAAAGGACTCATGGGATTTTTTGGGTAAAGTGAAAAATATCACCATCACGAAGGACATCATCTTTGTGGCCATAGATGTTACAGACTTGTTTGGTTCAATACCTCACAACACAGGAATGGAATGGTTTGAAGAAGCTATTAGGTCTTTCAATTCATTAAAAGATGATGAAATTCTTGTGTGTGTAAATCTTATGGAATTAGTTTTGAAACACAACTATTTATTTTTTCAAGGTGAATATTTTCATCAATTAAGTGGGATGGCTATGGGAGCAAGGTGTGCTCCAACATGGTTTTAAACACATGGGAAGATAAATATATCTATAACGGTAGTTACAAAGATTGCTGGGTCTTATATAAACGCTTTCTGGATGACATCATCATATTTTGGAAGGACAGTATTGATAGGTTAAAAGTTTCATCCAGTATATCAACCAAACTACCACTTTCTTAAAATTCACCCATGATATTAATGTAAATAGCATTAATTATTTAGATATCACGTTAGAAAAAGAAGGAGACAATTTGAAGTCAAGGGTGTATAGGAAAAAAACTTTTTCCAATTCCTCTTTACACTATAAAAGTGCACACCCTTTACACCAGAAGAAGAGCATTGTAAAAGGCCAAATGGTTAGGATTTCAAGAATGACTTCTAACAATCAAGATTTCTGTGATGAAATGGATTTCTTAGTTAGTATGTTTTTGGGCAGAGGTTACCCTATAGACTTTTGCAACCACATTAAAATAGAAGTTATAGAAGGGAGAAAAGATAGATTTGCACCTATATTGAGCTACCACAATCCCCCTATTGGTGTTAACATTCAAGCACCTGGCTCATTAGAAAACAAGAAAAAAGATACAAACTCATTTGTTACCCAATATAGTGGTGATGCAGGTATTGTAAAACAAGTGTTTTTTAAGGAATGGGACAAATTCCTTAACATTACAGACCTGAATTTTAACAAGTCGACTGATTCTTTTAACATCATCTTTAGAAAGGGACGCAACATTAAAGATTGGTTGACATCTCAACATAGGGAAAATAAGAAAAGTACTAAAATTAAGGGTACCTATTCTTGTGGAATGTGTTCACAATGTTCATTTATGACAAATTCACAAAAAAATTTTGTTCAAGCAAGAGAGAAAGATATTGTTGGTAAAACATACAGTAATTGTAATTCTTTTGGAGTTGTATATATTGCTTTATGTGATATCTGCTTGGCCTTCTATGTAGGTAAGACCGAGAGAAAGATCAAAAGAAGGATCTAATGAACATTTGAATGATATCAAAAAGAAGAAAGAACATAACGCACTATATAAACACTTGAACATTTGTCCCTTGGCAAAATACAAATTTTTCATTTTAGAAGAGGTAGCGAAAGATGAAAGAGGTGGCCTCTGGGAGACCTAGATAGAATATAGGGAATTATTTTGGCAAATTATTCTGGAGGCAAATAAATTCCCTGGGTTAAACAATAGTATCTCCCTTGCCCCAGTTTTAAAATTAAGGGCAGCTAAATTGTAACATTATTTTATTTTTACGCCATTTTATTGTTTTTATACACACATATTTAATATATATCTATATTTTATGGTACACTTTTAACAGCCTATTTTGAACCAAGTATTTTCTAATAAGCTTGTTTTTTAGATCATATTACAGGATTCTTTCCACATATTTGATTAGGGTGTTGGCATAGAATCTATATGCACTTTTATGCATACATTTGCTCATTTAACATTGATGTTATTTATTTATTATTTGTTATATGTTTCACGCCTGTATATACATATATATTATCATACAATCACATCTATTTTGTCTCAATTTTATATTGTATCTTTACATTATTTATTAGGTCATTGTTTTATGGTTATTTATTTATATATTTATATATTCATATTTATTACATCTATTATATCATTATTATATACAATATATTATCAATACTCACTTCATATATATATATATATATATATATATATATATATATATATATATTAGACTTCATAGATCTGAATATATTCATCATTCAGTTATCATCAATTATCCAACATTCATTATTTATGAATTGAGTACAAAATTCATGATGACAATTCAGTGTATACAAGTCTTGACCACTAGATGGGAGTATTGTTGGTTGAAATCTAACATTACACCACTTCATTGATATAATTTTTTAATGAGTATAAATGACTAATTTGTACTACAAATCAGTTGTTACTACAAACCAGGTTCAATTATGAAGTTTTTAATTCATTCCACGACATTACTTGTTATTTCAAATGAGGTATATTTATATTTTTGTGAATTACAGCATTTTACTCTGACTTTTTCAATGCTATGTATTTAAATTCTAGGTATATTTATTCATATTTATGAGCACTGTTGGATTTTTATTGGTTATTTTAAATGAAGGGTCAGCATATATATATATGGTTGTTTGTCGTTGAACTTCTTGTCTGATGAAGTCTGATCTAAGTGACGAAAAACGTGTTGTTTGTCTAACGTTTAACGTATATTAAAGCTGGTTTTGGATTCCTAGTTGTCTGGTGCAGTTCGTACTCTCACAGTGCATTTTTCGTTTATTGCATTATTAAGTAAATACTGCAGTTCATCTGAGGAAATAGCATTATTAATAACTAAAGTTTTAAGTTTTTTATCTACTGCTAAAAAAATGTTTAACTGTTTTAATGTCAAAAAGTTCAAAAAATTCATTATTTTTAAGAGTTTCTTCCATTTTGTGTATATACATAGGTTGTTCCATGAGCACTAAACCAGTGCCTTTATCAGCACGCATTATTCTCAAAGTTTTATCATTCGAGAGTTCATGTAGTGCTACTTTATCTTCATGAGATAAATTGTGCCATTTAGCTGTTTCATTGGAGTTGCAAAGCTATCTGATATCTCTTTCACAGATTTTCAGATAAGCGTGTAACGTGTTGTGTAAAGTTGGATTATATAAGCTTTTAAGTTTAATAGTCAAAAGACAATCAGCTTCATTTTCAGAATGATCAGAATCTAAACTATTCACAGTATAATTGTCATTTTCTTTATCTTTGTCTTTATTGTGGAACTGTATCTTTAAATTAAGCTTTCTGATATAGAGACGTAAGTCTAGTAGTAAGTAAGGAAGATAAGCTCTCTGGGCTTGGATAAAAGTAAACCCTTTCTGCAACACAGTGATATCGTTACTGGAAAGTTGTCTATTAGTAATATTCACAACTGCAGTGCTCACATTATTAATGTTTGTCTATTTCATTAATGCAAGGATCAGAAATATTTGAAGTGTTGAAAGTGTTATTATTAATATGTGAAGTATTGTCATTATCTGTATTAGAACCATGAAATCTAAAACTTCTATTGTTTTTCAGTGAAGAATTCACAACATCATCATTACACAAATGTATCCTATTATTATAATACACTAAATCAGTAACATCTTCTGTAGATTCATTTGTTAAATCACGTACTGTAGTTACACTAGATAAAGCATTACTAACATTTGTAGGAATAGTAATATTGCTGTCAGAGAAATCAGTATGATTTGTAAAGCTATGCACATCAGTAAAATTCTGTTCATTTAACTTGAAATGTGTATAAGTACAAACAGAATATGGTATGGAAGCATTCAAGGCAAGACATTTAGAGTTATTAGCATTTATTTCTTCATAAAGCTTCTTGTGACTATTTTGGACCTCAGGTTTTGAAAACGCGGGCTTCCGCGATGTCTGGAACTCCTTCTGCCCCTTCCTCTTTCCCCTAAAGGAGTTGCAATGTCTCTCTGTAAGTTCATTGTGTTATTGGGTGTAATTAAATTTGTTTTGTCTTGTAAAAGAGAAGGGGACAAAAAAGTAGGCATAGGGGAAAACGAAGATGCAGGTGCAGCATAAGATGCATATGCATTAGATGACTGTAGAGCTAGCGGTGCACAAACAGTTTGTGTCATTATTTAATTTAACTGAGACATATTAGTGTTTAAATGCACATCTCTTTGTATATTCTTAGAAGCAGATGATCCTCTAAGTATATCCCTCTGTAGACCAACAAACAAAATGACCAGTAAGTAAAAAGAAGTGCCACGCAGACTGAAATCCCCAGATAAATCCAAGGCTTTATTTCACATAAAACTGTAAGCGCTTTCGTTTGGTAGATATCACCAAGCTTCTTTGGTATCTTCAGATACTGCAATTCTTGCAGTATCTCCTCATCTGCAAACTATCGGTCAAGTTTGTCTTTTTCAGCTTCATACTGACAGCGTACTGTTAAAAGTCCTGCATGCTGCATTAAACGGTTGCAACGAAACTCACTCATCACACAGCTCTGTTCTCTTACCTTGCAGTATCTCCTTATCTGCAAAGTATGTTGGCTTAGTTTTTACATTTTAGAATATACTTATTTAAGGCATTATCTACTGTACTCTCTAACAAGTTGGTATGCTGTAAAGTAGCTTGGCAGCAAGGACCCTCCCATTTCTCCCATTTCTTAATAGACTGCCTGTTAGTTTCAACAAACCTATGTCTATTACATGCTGGACTCTAGCCTGTGTTAAGATATTTCTTACCCAGCCTGTTTTATGTTATTTCTTACCTGATAGTACTACACAACAAAACCTCTTATTCTTACTATGAACAGTACATAGCCTTATTCTGTTAGAGTTTTTAGTGATTATGCTTGACTCTGGGCTTGGCTTTAGCCACACCTACATAGAGTACTGTAAACTCTCATAACCCCCATCCCACCATTTAAACCTCTGCAGGAGGTGATATTACCTACTGGGACTCCAGGCCCCATTTTCATACTGTTTTCTTCCTTGCTGCTGACTCCTTAACTGAGTTCCCTCAGCTTGCTATGTAAGTTCTTTTACTTGTTTGTCGTATTTTTGTGACTACAGCTACTTTAGACTTGTTGACTACAGGCCTGCTCTGTGTTTTAAAATTCACTAATGTAAATGTTGCACTGTATACTTTATGCCTGGTTCAACCAATTTTGTAAGTACAGCTATTTAGTATTGTTGACTAGATGCCTACTCTTTGTTTTAGAACTCACTAATGTAAATGCTCCACTGTATACATTGTCTGATTCAACTACAGCTACTAAGATTTGTTAAGTAGCTGCCTGCTCTGTTTCAAATGTCACTTATTATAAATGCTGCACTGTATACTTTTATGCCTGGTTCATCTACACTAGTTTTAGCTGTCTTACTATGTACCAAGCTATCTTGCTTTGAGTTTTATCCATTGGTTAATGTATTTGTTTGCTTACTGTTTTTTTCCCTGCTTTAGTAACAACTTTTTACTTGCCAGACATTTTAAATATGTTGTAGTTATATAATGCTCACTGCAACAGGTATAATAGCCTGCTATCTAGCTGTGACTGTGTGTTCTGCTATGTTCAGAGGAATGTATCACTTTTTCACCCTGATTACACATCTGTATTAACTTTTTTTATAAGTATATGTATTAACTGTAGCAGCGTTTTAAAGCTAAATTTTGTGTAGCATTGCATTTGTACTACTGTGCTAGAGTGAATGCAGATGTGGTAGTCTTAACAGTTTGTGTTTATAGTGTTTGAGTTTCTCTTTCTGTTCTCTCTAAAATACCTCCATCTTTTGTGTGCTAAACCCCATATTTGGTAACAATTTTTATTATTTTTTCTCTCCTCGGCTATCGATCAAGTTTGTCTTTTTCAGCTTCATACTGACAGCGTACTGTTAAAAAGTCCTGCATGCTGCATTAAACGGTTGCAACGAAAACCCCCTAATCACACAGCTCTGTTTTCTTACCTTGCAGTATCTCCTTATCTGCAAAGTATGTTGGCTTAGTTTTTACATTTTAGAATATACTTATTTAAGGCATTATCTACTGTACTCTCTAGCAAGTTGGTATGCTGTAAAGTAGCTTGGCAGCAAAGACCCCCTGCCCATTTCTCCCATTTCTTAATAAACTGCCTGTTAGTTTCAACAAAATTATGTCTGTTACATGCTGGACTCTAGCCTGTGTTAAGATATTTCTTACCCAACCTGTTTTAAGTTATTTCGTACCTGATAGTACTACACAACAAAACATCTTATTCTTACTATGAACAGTACATAGCCTTATTCTGTTAAGAGTTTTTAGTGATTGTGTTTGACTCTGGGCATGGCTAGAGTGCTGTAAATTCACATAACCCCCATCCCACCAATTAGACCTCTGCAGGAGGTGATATTACCTACTGGGACTCCAGGCCCCATTTTCAAACTGTTTTCTTCCTTGCTGCTGACTCCTTAACTGCATTCCCTCAGATTGCTCTGTAAGTTCTTTTACTTGTTTACCTGTTTTGTTCTGCCTTTCTCCCTACACTGCATGTGTAATTAACCCTTCCCACTATGGTCCAGGAAATAACCCCTAAAGGACTTCCATTACGGGACACTACCACTACCTTCTAATGAACTTCTAAACTATAACCCCATCAGGATAAAATATAAAATGTATGTACTGCATGCAGTCTTTTACTAGTGCTCACCACCATGGTGCCTGCACTTTACCCCGTGCTTGCCAAACAGCCTACTCCCTAATATATATTTTTACCACTAGGTGGCACTGCTATCCCACTTACTGATTAAGATCTCCTAAATCTGTTTTCCCTCTCTCCCAAGCTATCCCCCACTCCCATTCATACTTGCCCCACTGGCCTGCTTTGACTTGACTTGAGCTGTATTTCACCACCTTACTCCCATTAGCCTCGTTCTCCCCTGCTGTCCTTGTACTTCATTCACAAAGTGCACTTTTCTGCTTCAGCTGGCTGATTGGTTTCAGCCAGCCACCTTCTCTTTAGCTCTTCCCACTCCATTTGCCCTCGAGGCTCACTCTGCTCCCCTACCCTACCCCCAACTCCCAACCACCCCAGTACACCTACCTTTATTGGAACCATAAACCCCTCCCTCTCTCTGTCAACCAATCACCTCCTCCACAGCCTCAGCCCCCTTTTCTCTCTATCAACCAATCAACTCCTCTACAGCCCCACCCCATTTTCCTCCACCTGCCTATCTCAGTCACTCCTCCTCTCCCACCTAACTCCCTAATTCATCTCCCACTACTATATCTTTACACTTATCCACCATGCCTGGACTCCTACCTCAAACCATTCTCACCCCAAGTATCTGCATTTTAGTCTTACTCCCTTTATATCTCACTACCTCCTACTTCGACCACCTACTTCACCCACCATTCCTATCCTATCCCACCACTTCCAACCTCCTTTCTTATCACTCAAAAACACACTTCCACAACATATCCACTTCACTAGTTCAACCCAACCCACTCCACTACTTCAAAATAAAATTATTTCCCTCCTCAACTAAGTACTACACTCCTAAGCTAATACTTTACTTCCTACAACTACTAAACACCAAATAAAAAATACTACTACCCTTCCTCAACTACCTCTACTTAGCTGGAGACATATATCCAAATCCTGGACCAAACACTACATATACTGCTAATCTCCCCACCTCAGACTATAAAGCTAACCCTAAATACCTCAAATTCTTCACCATTAATGCACAATATTTAAGAAATAAAGTAACCCAATTCCATGCCTGGTTGAACTACAACCAACCCGACATTGTAGCCATTTCAGAAACATGGCTAAAACCTCACATTAGTGACTCTGAAAACCTTCCTCCTGGATTCCAATCCCTCAGACAAGACCGCTCAAACAGAAAAGGTGGTGGGGTAGCCTTAATCTACTCTAACCTACTATCCATCACACCATACCCTAATCCTATCCCCACATTCAATAATACAGAACTAGTAACAGGCCTGCTAAAATTAAATAACCACAAAAGCATTTGTATCATTGCTCTCTATATCCCCCCTGGTA
>NC_056735.1:1706950887-1707028387 GCF_019279795.1 Protopterus annectens
GGGGGTCGTTGTATAATAGTGTGGTTCAATCAATACAGCCTTTGCATGTTATATTTTAGTATCCTCCTCAGTCAGGCATGGGAGTCACACTTGCCAAAAATTAGACCATTTCATAGTATATTGGTTCTAAATAGTGCAGTGAATGATATTTGCAAAAGTGTAAAATATTGGGAAATATTCTTTTTGCTTATATTTGTCTCTATTTTTACTAACCTTCTTGAGTAACGGAGACAATGCAACACAGTCCTATTCACATTATCAGAGAAATAAATGCACTCACAAAACTTATACACAAAAACAACTTATAGCTGTATGAACCAAACTCCTAAAACAAAACTTTTAAAAATGTGGCAAAAAATTTGAATTTGTAAAGAAAACAAAAATAATTGGGAAATGGCATGCAGTAAAAACTGACTCTAAACTAAACATTTATACTAAAATACTAACTGAAACACAAAACTAAACTATAATTAAAGCAAATTTAACATAACCCTCACTACACTACTAAAATATCTATAAATTACCAGTAGTATTAAAAAGACTAAAACTTACCTCAGAGTTACAATAGAAAACAATCCATAAGGCAGCCATTTCACAAAAGCCTGCATAACTAGTGCAAACTCCTGTTCAGCAGACAGATTAATATATCCCATTGAAATCAAAGTAAACAGAATTTCAGAAAAAAAAAAACATAAAGTATCGATAAAAGGAATATGTGGGGGCCTGCTTTAATGTGATAATTGAAAAAATGTGTATTGTTGGATTAAGGAACTTAATGCATTGCCAGTAAAAATAGTTATAACTAATATGTCTGTGTTGTATAGATGACTGTGTTTGCAGCATGACACTCAACTGTTTTGAAGTTTTTGAGATGTGATATAAACTCAGAGTGACACCAAAAGTGATGCTCAAAAGGTCCCATAATGTTTACATCTTGCATCTCCTTATGATCGGTACACAACTGTTGTGTGTAGTCATTTATTCCAGTTGGTCATAATATTTTAGAGTAAACGATTGCCAGCAGCAAAGAAAATCAAGCAAACAAGTTTATTTTAATGGCTTTGTCTGTTACTGTGAAATGCAGACATTGTGCATGCATTCTAACTGCATGTGCAGTCTGTGCATTGCTGTTGTAGTGTCGTTGAGCTGATTACAAGTACATTAACTGCATTTGCTATATAAAAATGTTCTACAACAAATGTATTGTTGTGTATGAATGTGTGCACTATAAGATCAGACATTGTGGTATGATAAAATGTTTGTAATTACAGTAAACATGTAACATGAAATAATTAATGTTGTTCTTCTTTCGGCTTTTCCTGGTTAGGGGTTGCCACAGCGGAACTCCGGTCCGCTAATGATTGGCAGTAGATTTTTATGGTGCCAGCTTGATGCCCAACCTTCAATGAAGGCATGCTGATTCACACATGTCTTTCGAAAGCCACTCAACCGGGGGGAGGACATGCAGACTCCACACAGAAGGTGCTCCAGCCGAGAATCAAACGGGAGAACCTCTTGCTGTGAGGCAACAATGCTACCGTTGCACCACCGCGGCAACATGAAATATGTACCAATGCAAATGTAGATACATTATCAGTGCAGATTTCTGAAGGATGTTGCATATGATGTTACTTAAACTTTGATATTTCTTGTTATTCAAGTAACCATTCTCTGGAGGTAAAAATATACATATGTATTAAAGGACATTACTTTGGAAATAGTAACAAAATTTACTTAATTTACATAATGTTTGTCACAAAGATTCCATCAGACATTAAAAGGCCAAAACCAGAATGTACCATATATCTTTATTTACGTAAGTACACACACACACACACACACACACACACACACACACACACACACACACACATCCCTTTGTGGCATAGTGGTGCAGAGTTAAGTTGCTGCCTCACAGAACTTGATTTTCCAGTTCATTTCTTTGCTGGTGGTGTCTTCTGTGCAGAGTGTGCATATCCTCCATCTTTCAGTGTGAATTTCCACTGGATGCTTTAAGATGGACCATAAGTGAACAGATATTCATCCAAATTACCCGTTGGTGTGTGAGTGAATGAATTAATTAGTGTTGGTGTGTGTGTGTGTGTGTGTGTGTGTGTGTGTGTGTGTGTGTGTGTGTGTGTATTTGTGTGTCTGCCTGTCTGTCTCTCTCCCACAAAGAGCTTGGACCTCATATAAGATTAGTTTCTTTGTTGTGCATTCACTGAGTGATAGGATAGGCTGCAGCTCCCCAGTAACCCAGAACTGGATTATGTGTATAATCAGAGAATGAATAAATGCGCAATCAAAATGAAGTGCCATCAAAATCACTTAATTAGCAAGGATATGTACCTCATACTATTGGTAAAGACTTGTACCTTATACTTTTCAGTTTTGTTCTTAACGAAAAAAAATATGTATCTTTATATAAAGCTTAAATGACCTACCATTTGATCTCTTATCATTAGATTACTGTTTCAGTGGCCTAAGCTGTATGGGACATATCCTGGCAAAGATTGGACTACCAGCCACCTTCTGAACCTTTAAGGCATCTTCCACATGCCTTAACCACAGTACAGTTCGATGACAGTAACATAACGTCAGTTGTTAGGATGCCAAACTCTCAGAACATTCTTGCTGTCAAAGAACACTCTCTGTTGTGTCTTCAGGATATCAACAATCAGCTAGCCCTTCTTCAAAGTTGGGCAGATAATTACCCTGTTGGGAAATACCATCTCTTTTTACCATTTTTGTGAGGGAACATTTAACTTTTCTTCCAAAGTTTGCAGCTGGGTTAGGACTAGTGGTTTGAGTAGATGTCAGTAAAGCAGTTTACCTCAAAAATTGCTTTTTTTAGCCAGGAGGGGAAAAACTGTATTTTAAGGCTCCATTACCAACTTGTCAAACACTGTTTTTGGTACACACATGGACCTGGGTCCCGAATTCTCAAGTCGTTCCCTTTCTAATCCACAAGAAGAGAAAAGTTTTATGAGAGGCTTCAGTCTTTACTTCAGCATCCTTTTTTTCAAAATGTATTGATTGTGTTGAAGTTGCGATTGGTCTCAAACAGGGGGCGTGTGCTCATGAGATATTTTTAAATACTGAAGTCTTAGATGTGTTCTGTTACTCTGATGATGCCCAACTGTTATTACGGGTGAAAGCAGTTAGTGACAGTACGTTTTATTGTTTTTACTTGTTGTCTCGAGTGTATGGTCCATTAAAGTTTCAAGTTTTCCTGGAGCTGGTATGGTTTTTATTTATAAGTCAAAACGTTTTCAGTTTCATTGGTGGAGTTTACTTCAGCATCCTTTTTGTCTCAGTGGCTCTGCTGTGGCCTTATGAACAAGCTCCCCCTCCCCTGACTTAAGAGTTCAGGCGCAATCAATACTCTGCTCTTCCCCCAACCCTCCAACAGAAGAACAGACCTAGTACCTTGCTTGCTCTTTAGGTGAGAAGTACCAGATGGAATGGCACCAGACACTAGGTGAGCCAGCTACAGATCTGGAAGACACCATGGGGGTGGGGTGGTAATGTTGAAAGATGTTATAAAGAAATGTAGAGTATTAGAACTGGGGAAGGATAGTGAAGTATTATGGAAAGGTAGCATTAGAGTAATTTTACTACTAATGACTGCCACGTTACGCTTATGTTCCAAAAAGGAGGAGAGAGAGGTGGGGAAAGTTTAGTAGGTCAGACAGCAGGGAAGAGCAGAATATTGATTGGTGGGTAGGAGTGACTATTTGCAATGAGGAATGAGATCTGTCATATCCCAAAATTAAAACTCCTGGGAGGTCTAGTGAGACTTCTGGGAATAGATGCAGAAAGTGTGGATCTTAATAAAATGAGTAGAAAGGTCACTTATAAAATGGTGGATACAAATTAACAAGATAGTATCACAGGTAGGATCCAATGTTAAATGCCTCAAAGTAATGACAAGAGGGAGTAAATTGGATGGAGTGATGATTGGGTTGTAGAAGAGTTCTGCTTTGTATGTAAGGGGCATGCAACCTAGTAAAAAATATTTAAGGTAGGGTTTATTGAATGTGCCCATGAAAATAAGGAAACAGTGAGGGAATCTGTATAGGAAAAAAAGGAATGAGAGGAAAATTGAAGTAGAAGAGGCAAAAAGTAGGGATTAATTAGGACAAATGGAGTACTTATTTGCAGAAGGCAGTTAGTGCAGTAGGTTAAGGCTCTGAGCTGTAGTTCCTGTGGTACAGGGTTTGATTCCTTCAGTGCTCATTTAAGGTAGGTGTGGCATAATGGTTAAGGTTTTTCAACGTATAGACACAAGGTGCGGGGTTTGATTCTGACCTCTGGTTACTGGCTAGGCTTAAAATGGCCCTTTGGGGCAGTTAACCTAGTATCCACCTATTCACTTATAAGACTATATTCCTCATTTTGTATTTCCCGCTCCCCACCTTGGCACTAAAGATTTCCCAGAGATTTGGTCTTTAGTTTTCTTGGTCTTTAGTTTTCCTTCTATCACCAAATAACTTCCAACACACGGGGTCATGAGAGTCATTCAGAATGGCTAAAACTGTTGATGTTAAGTTGTCTATCTCGCCTTCATTCTTGCTGGATGGGTTCGGAGCCGATCTTCGGCTCTGACTCGGCCAATACTAAAGCTCGAGAGCTAATTCCACCGGCTCGAGGCTTCCCTATATCCCACAATGCTAGGCGGTAACTATTCAGATCTCATTTGCCGCTTAGCTGACGAGGTGCTTTTCTACTGGCTCTGGCAGGTTAGTGAAGAATTTAATTCTAAATTTTTCAATTCTTAGACCCCTAGTACCCTTTTTTTACTAAAACCTTTAGTTTTAAATTCCCTTTTTCCTGGTTTGGCAACTTTGTTGCCCTTAATTCCTTCTTTTATTCCCCTTTAGTTTTAGGCCTTAGGCCCCTTCTAGTCCCCTTGTGTGACTGATAATTTATTTTTAATTAAGGCCTGTGTGTGTGTCTATGTGTGTTTTCTTGGACCTTTTATTATGTCTAAGGAATCTAAGGTCTCAGGCTTCAAGAAGTGTGACTCGTGCTGTCAGAAAATGTCTCTGACAGACGGTCACACTTCTTGTGTGTATTGCCTGGGACCTTTGCACCTGCAGGACTCTTGTGCTGTTTGCCATGGTTTTAGCCCTAGAGTCCTGCAGGAACGCAAGAATAAATTAATCTTGCGTGGCTTATTAAAGCCTGAAGGCCCCCCGACTCAGTCTGTGTCGGGGAAGCCTTCTAAATTTTCCAAACAGTCGGCTCCGGTTTCTGAGTCGACTTCTGGAAATGTAAAGTCTGCTTCGACATCGGCTCCGGCCGGAGCCGATGTTTCCAAGCCTCATACTGTTACCTCTGCTCCGGCTGGAGCTGAGGTTGATAAAACTCCGTTGGCTCCGATACTCTTATCAGAGCAACCTTCTAGGAAGAGATCTAGATCCCCCTCTATCGGCTCCGTGCACTCGGCACCAGGATCCCCTCTTCTTTCTGAACGGAGCCATAGAACACATTCCTCATGGTCTTCCAGGCTATCTGACCACGATTTGCAAAGGGTAGTGAGTAGACTTCTCAAGTCCAAGGCACTGGCCCAAATGCTGCATAGCCTGACTCAGCAGTCAGTGGCTATTTCCGTTCCCCAATGTATTCCTCCTCCGACTCCTTTGAGTTCGGAGCCAGGGCTCGTCGGAGCCATGACTGTTGGTGCGTCGAATCCGATACCTTCCCTTTCGGCTCCGTCGTTTGCTCTGATCTCCTCCTTGGAGGGATCTCGGCGCCGAGCTTCCCTCGTCGGCTCCGAGGGGGCGAGTGGCATCGGACCCTTGTCTGACCCCACTCTCCCTCTCGGGGCTTCGGCGCTGGTGAGTTCAGCTCCGACATCGGCCTTGGAGCCGTCCCTGTCGGTGCCGGGGGGGTCCTTGTCTCTTAGGAGCAGGGACCTCCGGCCTTGCCTGATAGGGGTGCCTTCGAGGTCATGCGGAGCATGCTAGAACCAGGGTCTGCCCCACAGTCAGCTCCGTCAGCCCCTCCATCTTCAGTGCCTGCGGTGATTTCTACCCACCCCCTTGCATTAGACCGCAGAGAGCCAACTCCTCAAGTTTCCCCATTGGGAATTTCCTCCTCTTCCGAGGCCTCTCCTGACCCGGTAGGAGATCCCCCTAGGAAGAGGCAGTGCAAGAGGAAGCACATTGACTCCCCTGAGTCTTTCACCTCTGACACTGACTTAGAGGAATCTGAAGGTTCCCCTCGATCCCTCTCTGAGGATGTCTCCTTTGCTGACATCCTTGAGATCCTGAAACAGAGGGGGAACTGGCCAGCCCTCAACCCTTCGGAGGATGAGTCAGTGTATCTTGAGGCGTTTGGCTCTCGCCCTTCTACCTCCTGGGTGTCCCCTCCCTTTGACCCCCTTATGGAAGTGGTGGCAAGGAAGGCCTGGACGGCTCCTGATTCAGTGGAACCCACCCCGAGGAGGCCATCTAAGTTTATTACTGCCCCTAGAGATAAAGATTTTTTATCCAAAGGTGTCCCCATTGATGCCATGGTGGTGGCTGTGGCCACTAAGAAGGAGTTAGCCGATCCTTCGGTTCCTGTCCATCCTCCTAATAAGGAATCTAGGACCATGGACAGGTACGGTAAGTGGATGTTCTCATCAGCGACCTTTTCAATGCGGTCGCTGAACTACTTATACCACTTCACTCGTCTCCAGAGAGATTTACTCAAGGATATGAGTGAAGTGATAAAGGATCCTACAGCTGAGGGGTTCCAAGACAGAATGAACTCCCAGTTGGCAACCCTGAATTCCATCGTTAACTCCTCCATGCGGCTTATCTCATATGCTGCGGATGGGGCGAGTAGAACCGCAGGCACAGGTGTTGCCTTACGACGTCACGCCTGGATGCGGCTGTGCAACTTTGCGGACCCTTTCAAGGCGTCCTTCACCAATTCTCCCTTTGATGGATCATCCTTGTTTGGTCCACAGGTGAAGGATACATTGACCAGGTGTGAGGTAGAAGGTAAGACTCTCTCTGCCGTAGGAGTCCGTTTTTCTACCCCTTCTAGACCCTATCCCAAAGGTCAGAGGGGAGGAAAGATGTGGTTCCGTAAACAATCCCAGGGAGTCTCATCTGACGCACAAGGTCGATTCCCCTCTAGAGGCAGAGGGGGGAATAATAATAGACACCGCCCTAGAGGCAGAGGAGGTCCGCAAAACCAGGGTAGCAGAGAAACGTTCTCTGATAAACCCTTTCAGCATCCCTGAGGGGCTGCCCGGCTGTCCACCTTCGGAGGCAGTCGGGGGAAGGTTATCCCTGTACCCAAAAGCCTGGCTTTCCCTTACTCAAGACAAATGGGTACAGTCGATCATATCCGATGGTTACAAAATTCCCTTTATTCACATCCCATCCCAACCCAAAGGATCCCTTCCAGACGTTCCACCCAGTCTAAGGGAACAAGCAGCATTAGAAATTTCAAAGCTGCTATCAAAAAGAGCTATCCAATCAGTCCCAGCAGACCAGCAAGGATCCGGAATCTACTCCAAATTCTTTTTGGTACCAAAGAAAACAGGGGACTGGAGACCCATACTGGATCTCAGCAACTTAAACAAGTATGTCAGGAAAACAAAATTCTGGATGGTCACGCTGCAGTCCATTCTACCCTTCTTGGGTCAGGACAATTGGATGTGCTCGATAGATCTTCAGGACGCGTACTACCACATCAAGATGAACAGGCGCTCCAGAAGATTTCTCCACTTCAGGCTGGGAGCCAGTCACTACCAGTTCAGAGCCCTGCCCTTTGGTCTCACTACAGCCCCCCGTATGTTTACCAAATGCATGGCAGTGGTCGCGGCTCACTTGAGACGTCAAGGATTCCAGGTGTTTCCATATTTAGATGACTGGCTCCTTACCGCCACCACCAGACATAAACTTCTTCTATCCAGGGACTTCACCATCCAAACTTGCTAAGCTCTAGGCATTTCAATAAATTTCAAAAAATCTGCCTTGTCGCCTTGTCAATCTATTACCTTTATAGGCGCCACCTTAGACACACTCAATCTTTCAGCCAGACTCACAGAGCAGAGAGTGTCAGACATTCGAAAACAAGTTTCCCTTCTCTTACAATGCAACAAAGTCAAAGCCAGACTAGTTTTGAAGGTGTTAGGACTCATGGCAGCAGCTATTCCCCTTCTCCCCTTAGCTCGCTTCCACATGAGGATCCTCCAATGGATGCTGTTTACTCAATGGTCCTTCCAACAGCTCCCGATGTCCCATACCATATTGATAACTCAATCATGCAAGAATCAACTGTCTTGGTGGATCACATCACCTCAGGTTCTCCGAGGAAGACCCTCCACCCCCCCCCCAGTCGCCACGTTGACAACAGACGCCTCCCTGATCGGGTGGGGGGGGGGCATTATCAGGGCAGGACAGTCCAAGGCACGTGGCAATCTTTCGAGTGCCACTTGCACATAAATGTCTTAGAGATGAGGGCAGTGCTTTTAGCGTTGCAAGCCCTTCACGACTCTCTTCCCACTGGGGCTATTGCAATTCAGACGGACAACATGTCCGTAGTGTGGTACATCAACAAACAAGGCAGAACCAGATCATACCCTTTATGTCGAGAGGCACTCAGACTTTGGCAATGGGCGATCTCTTCTCAGTGTTTTCTGATAGCAACGCACATTCCCGGGAAATCCAACGTGATTGCAGACAAGTTGAGCAGGGCAATTCTCATGCCCCACAAGTGGTCTCTGAAGAAATCAGTTCTAGAAGAAGTATTCCTAAGATGGGGCCACCCTTGCTGCGATCTTTTTGCTACTCCCCAAAACAGCAAGTGTCACGACTTCTTCACTCTCTTCCCGTTACCAGGCCATCCCACCAGAGACGCTCTAGTCCACGATTGGCCCCGGGGACTTCTATATGCCTTTCCCCCTTTTCCACTGATATCTCAGCTAATTCAGAAAGCCATCGCTTTGAGAGTGACAATGATCCTCATTGCCCCTTACTGGCCTCGACAGATATGGTTTCCGTTTCTTCATCGTTACCTTTGGAGCAGCCTTGGCATCTGGACCCAGTACCAGATCTGTTAACCCACCAATCGGGTCAGCTGCACCAATCTCTGCATTCTCTAAACCTCACAGCGTGGTTTCTCCGATTCTGACCTTAGCCAGGCTTCCCTCAATATCTCGCTCGGTCCGAGATATCTTGATAGCCTCTCATAAATCTTCTACCCGGAAGATTTATAGTAGCAAATGGAAACGCTTCTCTTTTTGGGCAACATCAAAAAACATAGATCCCTTTACTGCACCTATCCAGTCTATTCTAGACTTTCTAGCAGAGCTCTTTCATTTAGGATCATCTGCATCTACCATTAGAGTTCAACTGGCTGCCATATCTAATTTTCATGTAGGTGTCTCAGAGTCTAGCATCATGGCTCACAAACTCTGTAAAGCCTTTTTAAAGGGCGTATTTCTTCTCAAACCTCCAATCAAAGATCCCCCGCCTCAATGGGATTTGAACTTGGTTCTGGCATCCTTAATCCTTCCCCCCTTTGAACCGGCGGCTTCATGTTCTCTGAAGTTGCTTTCTTGGAAGACACTTTTTCTGGTAGCTATAACTTCAGCGAGAAGGGTATCTGAACTCCATGCTCTGTGCAGTCGTCCTCCTTACTTAGTGTTTCACAAAGATAGGGTATCCCTCCGTACTAATCCATCCTTTTTACCTAAGGTTTCCTCTCAAGCAAACCTAAACCAAATTATTGATCTCCCCGTCTTTTTGCCTAACTATTCAAACAGGTCAGAACAAAAGCTACATTTTCTGGATGTTCATCGCCAACTTAGATATTACTTAGACAGGACTAAACAATTCAGGAAATCTGATCAACTGTTTCTGTCATATGCGGAAGGGAAATTGGGCCTTCCTGTTACTAAAGTATCCCTCTCTAGATGGCTCACCTCTACAATTACCTTCATCTATGAGATCAGACATCAAAAACTACCTTCAAGACCTAGAGCTCATTCAACTAGGGCATTAGCTACATCCGTAGCTTTTCAGGATAGGCTGCCAATAGATTCCATTTGTGCAGCAGCCACCTGGGCTTCTCCTCATACCTTCATTTCACATTACAAATTGGACATGGTCTCCAGAAACCGTGCCAACTTTGGTTCCACTGTTCTCAAGAGTCTGTTCCGATAGGCCACCCGGGATAAGGTGCTAGGGACGCGGTCCCATCCAGCAAGAATGAAGGTGAGATAGACAACTTAACATTAAGAAGTTATGTACCTACCATAACGTTCCATGTTAGTTGTCTTCTTCTCGCCTTCTTTCTTGCGTCCCACCCTCCTTCTCCCAAGCCTGGACAGACCGATAGGAATTCAGCTTGTGATCTTCCTCTGGAAGTCGTCATTCCCACACGTTCTTCCACCTCCTTTTCTCCTTTCTTAGGTCTGCGATACCTTTCATGCAGGTTGTTATTGAGGTGGGTTTCCCTTCTCCATTCTATGGAGACTAGGGTTGCTTGGTATAGCTATCAAATGAGATCTGAGTAGTTACCGCCTAGCATTGTGGGATATAGGGGAGCCTCGAGCCGGTGGAATTGGCTCTCGAGCTTTAATATTGGCCGAGTCGGAGCCGAGGATCGGCTCTGAACCCATCCAGCAAGAAAGAAGGCGAGAAGAAGACAACTAACATGGAACGTTATGGTAGGTACATAACTTCTTATTTCTTTTCCCCTTTTCCAATGGATCCCCCTCTTCACCCAGCCAAACAAACCTGCTTCTTTCCTTCTGTTTTTTGTTAAATGCTGTTTCAAGGAGTAATAGAGCCTCTTCCTTCAGATCAGACAAAGAAAGGATTTTACTCATTAGTATTTCTGGTGCCAAAGAAAGAAGGAATGTGAAGACCTCTCCTGCACCTTTCATTTCTAAACTTTCACATCAGGATTCCAAAATTCAAAACGTTCCCTCTACAGTCTCCGTTTACCTATCATTCCTCCTTCCAGTTTTCTACTTAGCCTGGATTTAAAAGATGCATATTATCACAATTCTCAAACATTTCAGATGCTTTTTAATATTTTTCAGCCTGGTTTACATTTTCAGTTTTCTGCCTTATCCTTTGGGTTGTCAGCAGCTCCAAGAGTGTTTACAAAGTGCATAATGTAGGATCTGATGTTGTCATTTCCATCTGCTTCTCAATGTATTTGTCTTGTATCTGACCTCAGATATAACTTTGGCCACTTCTAAGTTTTGGATCTGGTACTCCGGCTCCTCCCCTTACTCATAATCCTTGTGTAAAGAGCGAGCTACCTCAGATCTCATTTGCTGCCATAAGCATTCAACGGATATGAGGGTGCTCATGCAGAGAATACAAAATGATTTATAAAAGATAGGCATTTTTTGTTCTATCATCCATTCTTTTTACTCTAGCATTTTGTGTGTGTTGCTCTTGTCCCTCTTTTTCTTTTACTTTTCTTTGTTTCTCTTATATATATATATATATATATATATATATATGGGTTCCGTCAATATGTTCGAAGTTTCACTACTTCAAACCCCACTTCACCGAGTCCACTTGTTCAAAGTGGTGAAACTTCGAACAGTAACTTCGGCAGTCACACTACAGCTCTGAATGGGAATATTCCCTTTTCCCCGCTGTGGTGCGATCTCGGAGTTGGTATATTTAAGTAGGGGGGTGGGGGGGTACAGCGGGGCTTGCCCCCCTACAAACATGTTTTATTGTTTTGGGTTTTTTTTTGTTGTTTTGGGTAGCTTGGGGAACTAGACTTCAGCGAAAGTGTACTTTCATTTAAGTGTACTTTCGCTGAAGTGTAGGGTCTACTGCTTTATTTCAAAGAAGTGTATTTTCGATGTAAAGCAGTAGACCCACATATATATATATGTATGAGAAATTTTTGTATTTTAGTCTTAAATACTTTATGCATTGCCTTTAAAAAAGGTTTTCTGTCATTTTGATTTCCTTTTTCATAAGGCAAGCAGAGTAGCCTTCAGAATTTAAAAAAAATGTGTAGCTTACCTGCACAAGCTTCCAAACTTAGATGCACATAAGTGCATTTATTGTTTAGGCCCATCGCATCTGCATACCTCATGATGCATTTGAAAGGCTTTTGGCAAACAGGCCTTTATTGAAAGGAGGCATAAATGTATTTTGAAGGGGCTTTTTCAGCCTTAAACTGGAGATAAACCTCCTTTTGAATCTCGGAAGTCTGCTGCTGTTTCTTCTTTCTCTTCTCCTTCTTCCAAAAAGGCATCTGACAAATCTATAGAAAAAACAGAAAGATTCAAACAAAGACAAATAAAAATGTAAAACTTCCAAGAAAAGATGACCTGACACCTTTGCTGACTTCAGTGCCTAAAATATCAAAACCTTTGGAACCATTGCACTTTTCAGAACCTATAATCTTAGGATTCCATACATCTCATAAGTTCTCTCCAGAGCCTATCTCACCCTGGCTTCTATCTTCAGTTTTGCAGGACAGATGACATTACCATTCCAGGTCACTCTCCTTTTTCTCATCTCTTAGGTCAGCTAGATCTACCAGGAGCCTCATTGAAGCTGACGTAGATTAGATGATGAGGAAATTTCTTCATACTCAGATCCAGCTGGGGTTAGTTCTGGCTCCTTTCACTGTCCTTACTTCTTCCCCTCACTCTTTAGTGCCTCCTTCTTTGATTGAAAGTCTCAGATCAGAGCCCTCAGATCCAACTTTCACCTGGGGCAGATCCACACATCCTCAACTCCAATGAGATCTTTGAGGTCAGTTCCAACCCCATCATACCCATCCGAATCTCTGAGCTGAACTATTGGCATCGACTCCAACAGCATAAGGTTGAATCTGAGGTCTTTGGATCCATTCCTCCCTCAAGGGGCCTCTGCCCTTGATAGTTCATCCCCAGCATCAGACTTAGAGCTCAGCCTAATGGCATCCAGGGTTGAGCCACTTTCAGAGAGGTTTCCATGATCTGTGTCAAGCTCAGCATTTGAAGCTTTTGAGAGAGTGCTCTCTCAACCCAGATAGAAGACTATCTCCTCAAAACTGGATCCAACCTACCTCCATAGGATTTCCCATGGTCTGCAGCATACTGTTCTTGTTCCATCAGGACAGCCAGTTTCCAGAAGCCTTGAGCCAGTCTTCCTAGAACAGACTGTGATCTTCTGAGTCATCCCCTGAACATCCCACAGAAGAGGTACACAGGAAGCACAAATGCAAAAGGAAGCACTTGGATTCCCCTGAGGAATCCCCTACCTTGATGCTGAATTTGATGAAGAATAAGTTTCTCCCAGATCCCCCCTTGAGGATGTCTCATTCAGAGAGATACTCCTCCTCCTCAGACAGAAATGGGGCTGGTGTTCACAAGCACCTTCTCCAGAAGAGTCAGTTTTCCTTAAGGCTTTTGGTTCTGCACCATCTACATCTTGGGTAGTCACCCCAGCTGATGAGATGATAGACCTTATCTCTACACATGAATGAAAGAAGCCGGACACAGCTGAGCTTGTTCCCAAAAATCTAAACAAATTCCTTTTTTTCCCCAAAGACTGCCCCCATTGGAGCAAGGATCCTGCAGTAGATTCAGTAGTAGTGACTGTAGCCACTAAGAAGAACTTGCAGAAGACAGTTGAACTGTCCATCCACCAAACAGGGAATCATGTGCATTGAACAGATTTGGGAAGTGTATTTATGCCTTATCTACTTTTTCAGGGAGTGTACTTAATTACTTGGCACATGTCACACTTTTCAAGAGGGATTTGACCAAGGAGATTGCCGTATCTTTCCCAGGGCCCTTGTCTACGGATCAAAGAAAATCTATTGATTCACAGTTAATTTCCCTACAGTCCTTATCCAGTGTCTCTGTGCACTTTATGACTAACACTACAGAGGGTGTGTCTAGAGCAGCAGGCAGAGGCATTTCCATAAGAAGCATGCCTGGGTGTGGTTTTGTGATTGTGGAGCATTTCAAGGCATCCTCCTTCAATGCCCTCTGTGATGGATCAACCATTTTTGGTCCCAAAGTAAAACAGACTATCTCAAGAAGTGAGAAATATCGTAAATCCCTATCTGCCATATGGACCAAATTCTCCATTCATCAGAGGGCATTCTCCAGAAACCAGAAGGAGCCCCCCCCCCTCCCAAAGTCAGAGGGGGAAGCTGTTATAATGTATGTCACCAAAGAGGCAGAGGTGACCCACAAAATAAAAGTTTCAGGGGCATACCTCTTAGAGCAAAAAATCTGGACAAAGCCTAAAATGATGAGGGGACAAATAGGGACAGATTTTAAATATTGCTTTTACAAACTTAGAAGGTTGGTAGAATAATAGATTTTGCATTAGCATGAATTCTTTGAAGGATGTGGAGTCTTAAACTCAAATGTTTGTCATTTTTAATTACTTCAATCCTCAGCTATTTGCCAGAAAAGTACAGATTTTAGGAGGAACACACCAAAAATATGAGGCAAAAATCTGGACATTCTGCAAAAACCTGTACAGTTGAGAGGTATGTTCAGAGGTCCTTTCTCAAAGAAGCCTTTCCAGCACACCTGAATGGTTGCCCGATTGTCACTGTCTGGAAGCATGGTGGGGTGCTAATCCTTGCACCCAGTAACCTGGACTATCATCACTCAAGACAAATGGGTGCATAGATGACGACCAGAGACTATTTCATTTTCTTTCATACCCTTCTTCAACTCCCAAAAAGATTTCCTGATATCCCACCCTCACAAATGGAAGAATCTGCTTCTGAAATAAAGAAGCTTTAAGAAATCAAGTCATCCTAGAGGTCCCTCCAGACCAGAGAGGATCTGGAATTTACTGAGGGTTCTTTTTAGTGCCAAAAACAGGGACCTAAGGCCAGTTCTTGGCCCAAGTCACTTGAACAAGTTTGTGAAGCAAATGAAATTCCAGATGGTCATGATTTAGTCTATTCTTTCTATGCTGAGGAAGAACAATTGAATGTGCACAACAGAGTCTCAGGATGCACTGTGCAACATAAGAACTGACAGATGCTCCTGGAAGTATCTTTTCTTCTGGCTGGGAACCAGTCATTTCCATTCAGAGCACTGCCTTTTGGTCTCACCACAGCCCTCTGGGTGTTTACCAAATGTATGGCAGTGGTGGCAGCTCATCTATGACCTCAGTGTTTCTGTGTATTCCTATGTTTGGATGAGTGACTCATTACTGTCCCTACCAGGAGTCTATTCATTCAAGCCAGAGACTCCTTTCTCCAGTTTTGTACAGGACCTAACAAAATCCAAGCCGCAACCAGTTCAGTCACTAGAGTTTATTGGAGCACTTCTGGACACAAAATTTTGGATAGCAAGGCTTACCCAGACAACAGTTGCATTGCTTCACCAACAAGCCCAAGATGTTTTGTCCCATAAGATGCCACCAGCACTTCATGGATTCAGGTGCTTCACTGGTCAATTAGAAAACAACCCATGTCTTTTCAAGTGTCACTAATGAAGATTTGCAGAACACATACAATGGTGACTGGAATCTCCACATGTTCTACAAGGACATCCTTTCATTCTTCTTTCCTCCCCAAGCCACTTTGACAACGGATGCTTCTCAACTGGGATGGGGGACATTATCTGGGAAAGACAGTCCAAGGCACATGGTTCCAAACAGAGACTCATCTACACATCAATTGCTTTTCAAATGTGGGCAGTTCTCCTAGCGCTGTAGACTTTTTAGGACTATCTCCCCTTCGTGTGATATCTATCCAGGCAGACAGACAACATGGCACTTGTTTGGTACATCAACAAACATGGAAGAACCAGATCTTGTCCATTATGTCAAGAGGCCAGGAGATTGTGATAATGGGTGATATCTTCTAACTGCTTTCTAATAACAATGCACAATCCAGGGAAATCCAACATCCTTGCAGACAGGTTGAGTGGGTCAATCCTGCACCTTCATGAGTGGCTCCTCAGTTCATTAGTAATGAAGCGGATTTTCAGCTATTGGAGCTGACCTTGCTATGATCTCTTTGCCTAACCATACAGCAACAAATGCAGCAAGTTCCTTGCTCTAATTTCCCAGGAGGGAGTCACCCAAGAACACTCAAAGCACTCTTGGCCCCTGGGACTCTTTATGCGTTTCTTTTGACTCCACTGATTTCAAAATTTCTTCAGAAAGCATTCATGATGAAGGGAATAGTCATTCCCATAGCCTCTTATTGGCCTTAACAGGTGTGGTTTCCCTTCATCTGTCCTTATGTAGTTCACCCTCCCTAGGTGCTGGCCTCAGATCCAGATATATTTTTTCACACTTCAAGGTCACCTTACCCAAACATTCAATCCTTCAAGCTGACTGTGTGGGTTTTGTAATTCCAGTTATGGTTTGACAGTCCAGGTTTTCATCTTCAGTTTTCACGTTTTCTCAGAAGCCTTCAACTAAAAAGTTCTACAAAGTCAAATGGAAAAGATTTTTTATTTGGGCATTTGGAAATAATATTATCCCTTCCTGGCTCCTTTTCTAGCAATTTTCGATTTTTTCATCCATTTTTTTCAAAATGGAGATATCTACTCCACCATCAAGTCAGCTGATATATTATCTTTCCCTATTGGCAAAAACCACACACCCATTGCATAGCTTAGATTAAACAAGGCTAAACATTTCCATAGATCCCATCTTAGAGATCCAGGTTCCCCCTGGGATATTACTGTTTTACTACAAATATTAACTGGTCTCCTATTCAAATTTACTGGTAGGGTTGATCTAAAGTTCTTTATCATGGAAGACATTTTTGGTTGCTACCACCTCTGCCAGGAGAATTTCTGAGCTTCAAGCCTTGTCCTCAAAACCTCCTTACCTGATATTTCAAAAAGACCATGTGTACCTGAAAACCAACCCCTGTTTTCTCTCTGAGGTAGTTTCTGAATGATCTTGTCAGCCAGTCCATAAATCTTCCAGTATACTTCCCAAATATTTCAAATATGAGTAAATATACATTACATCTGCAAATGTTCACCTTCACTTAAAGTTTTTACTTACATCGGCAAAACCTTTCAGAAAAACTAATCAGTTATTTATATCTTTTTTCAACTATTAAATTGGGAAAAGAAGCACTGAAAGACACCTTTTCATGTTGGCTGTCTCAGTGCATATCTTAAGTCTATCAAGAAATAGGTTTGCCACTTGCTACAACTCCAAAATTCATTCCACTAGATTTGTGGCTTCATCAACAGCCTTCTTTTTTAGTATACCAATTGATGACAAATATGCTGCAGTTACCTGGTTCAAGGTTTGTGCTTTCATTTCACATTACAAAATGGACATACAATTCAGGTCAAGAGCCTCTTTTGGTTTAGCTGAGCTCCAGAATATCCTTCCATAAGACTACCCAAGTAATAAAGTAGCTGAGAACTCTCTCCCGTACAATCAGGAATGGATAGAAAAGACAGCATTAGATACAAAAGTTATATACTCACCATAATTATAGATCTGTGTTTCTTTCCTTCCTTAACTACCCCCCTTCCTTTTGTTTTATAATTTCTCACATTGTCATATTTGGATGACTCTAGCTGACCTAGTCTTGGCTCCTGAAGGTTTTCTCTGTATAAGTTGTCAATGCTTAAGTCAGATGAGATGCTGTTACCCTCTTTAGAGTCCTAATTGTTTGCTTCTGGCAGGCAGCCTCGCTCTGTGTTAGCTCCCTCTTTACACAGGGATTATAGGTAAAGATAGGAGGCTGAGCACTGGATCCAAAGCTCAGAAGTGGCGAAAGTCAGATCTGAGACCCATGCGTTGAGGAAGGACAGAAACAGACAACAGAGATCTATAGTTATGCTGAGTACATAGCTTTTTGTTAAAAGCACATTGCAGGTTACAGGGAATCCACATTTTGCCATATATCGATGACTTCCTTATTTTTCAGAAGCTGTCAAGAATCTCTTTCTTGGGTAAAGAACTCTTTTTCTCAGTCTGGGATTTCAAGTGAACCTGAAGAAATACTCTCTAATTCTGTCTCACAGGATAGTATTTCTAGGATTTCTCCTGGATACATCTCTTATGATGACTTTTCTTCCTCAAGACAAAGTAGAATTCTATGAGGAACAATTTCTGATATTTTCAACCAGGCAATGCCATCTGCCAGGAAATATCTCAAGATTGTAGGTTGCATGACTTTGACAACTCTCATGATTCCTTTAGCCAAACTTCACATGAAAATTATTCAGTGGTGCACCAGATCATTTGGACCTAACAACACCACCACCTATCTTTTCAGTTCCCACTGGTGAGGTTTGTAGAAAGGGAGTTGCTAAGCCAGCTGAATCAGTTGTAGTTCAACCCAGGTCTCCCCTTTTCCTTTCTAGACCCTACTCAGTCTGTAATCACCGATGCCTTAGTCTTTGCTTAGGGAACTGCAGCCAAGGGGGTGAAAGTTCAGGGTTTGTGGAACAAGCAGAACAAATTAAAACACATAAACATCAACATCAGCTGATCTTGCTGAGCTCCATTTGTGCCTGATGGAGAGTACTTCTTATACAATATAAATTATAGCGCTACATACATTTATTTTTTGCACTTTATCTAATTGTTCATTGTTTTTTATCAGCACTGCACTGGTTGTATTTATTTCATAGGTTCATAGGTTGTTACTAGGCTATCGGCCCTAGGGCCTATACAAGCCTAGCCATAACAATTCCCTGGCTATTTCTTCCTACAGTATTTACTTCACTGGACCCCTGTCTAGCAGGGCGACTGACATCATCCCCGTGGTGAATTCCCGATCTCCCATCCAATCATTAAGGTTCCTTTTGAAGAGGGCCAAAGAGGCAGTCTGCTTTACATGTATAGGCAGTCTATTCCAGAGTCTGGGGAGTGTCTGGGTCAGGAACCTATCCTCCAGCATGTTTTGTTCATTGTGATGGCAAGGTTTAGATCTCTGGAGCGTGTGTCTTTGAGGGACTGGGATTTCTTTAAGTGTAGCATGTCCAGCAGCTCTGGGTTTGACATGGCCTTGTATGTTAAGCAGAGATCGCCTCTGAGTAGACAGTATGTGACAGAGTATAGGTGGAGTTTTTTTAGATGGTCAGCATAGGGCATCTGCTTTAGGCCTGTGATTCTTTTAGTGAGGTATTTCTGAAGCCTTTCCAGTTGTTGAAAATGTCTTGAGAGGTACATACCAAACTGGGCATTGTACTCTATAATGGGTCTAATGAGGAATGAGTACAGTGGGACAATGATGCCCTTTTTTCTGAATGAAAAGCCCTTAGTAATGAGGTGTGCCACATAAAAGGATTTCCTGATTGTTGTGGCGATGTGGTTATCAAAGGTGAGACCACTGTCCACCTGTGTCCCTAAGTCTTTTATCACACTTTCGGTGTTTAGTGTACTGCCACCTATGTGGTAATTCACAGGTACATGTTTTTTCCCAAAGGGGGTAACTGTACGTTTTTTGGCATTGAGTTGGAGCCCATGGCTCTGGCACCAGACATCTGTTTCTGTAAGGCCCTTTTATAGAATATTCACATCATTTGGGGATTCAGTAATGGCTCCCAGTTTGCAGTCATCTGCAAACTTTGTTAGCCAGAGTCCCTTAGTGTTGGCCTGTACTTCAGAGAAGTAGATGCCAAACAAGAACGGTCCCAGGACTGAACCCTGAGGTACTCCACTTGTCACTTGTCTGGAGCTGACGTAAGGATTATTGCCCAGCTTAGTAAATTTAACTATGATTCCAGAGTGAACCAGAACACGAGTAAAAGACAAATGGAAAATCACAGCAGGAAGCCCCAAAAGAGAACGCCTGAGGCCTGTGGGTTGTATTAGCCTAGCGGATATCTGTGGAGGAGGGTTTATAATACTTAGTTAGATGACAGGGTGTGTGATTACCTAGTGACGTAAAATTACTATTTCCTGTTGTGTGTATTTAAATTTGTGGAGTTCTTTTTTGTATTTTATCTGAAGAAGCTGCATTGTTGTTTGTAGCGAAAACGCTTTTTCATAAAAAATAAAACTGCGTTCACATTTACCGAGTACAGTCTGCTGGCGTTCTCTTTTGGGGCTTCCTGCTGTGATTTTCCATGATTCCAGAGTGGGGGGGTGGTGGTGTCGAAGGCCTTGGAGAGGTCCAGATAGGCTGTGTGGACCATCTTACCCTTGTCCATGGCTCTGGAAACTGATTCAAAGAAGTCAGTCAGGTTCAGGAGACAAGATCGTCCCTTCATGAACCCAGACTGCATGGGGTTCAGTGTTTGAAGGTTGCCAATGTCTTTGTTTATAAGTTCCATGATAATACGTTCCATGGCCTTGCAGCTAAGACTCTTCAGACTGATGGGGTGGTAGTTCCTAGGATCCAAGGTGGATCCCCCCCTTGTGGAGTGGGATAACTGTAGCTGTGCGCCACTCAGAGGGCACGAAGCCCAAGGTGAGGCTATGATTAAACATGACACTTAGGTGAGGTGCCACTTCATTTTGTAGTTTGTGTAGCCTGGGATGTCATCTGGTCCCATGGATGCTGTATTCTTAGCTTTGGAGAGTGCGTTTTTACCTGTGTGGCCGTTATTACTGGAATTTGTCAATCTTTCGGTATTGAGATGGGCCCTTTAGGGGGTGAGAGGGGGGTGAAGTTTGCACTGAACAGGTCTGCCAGGATATTGACAGTATCCTTGGGTTCAGTATATTTAATGCCATTCTGTTGTTGCTCAGAGCAGATCTGAGCATTGCCATTTAGATTCTTGACATAGCTATAGTATGCCTTGTGGTTGTCTTTGGAATCTTTGGCAATTTTATTTTCGTAACTAGCTTTGGAGGATTTTATGAGGGATCTCAGCTTCTTACTGAGGCTGGTAAGAGAGGTTTTTGAATCCTGGGATTTTCCTCTTTTCTGCAACAGTTTCTTCCTTTTGTTGTAAAGTTTGTTTATGGCAAGGGACCACCAGATTGGCTTCCTTTTTTTGGAGGAGAGCATCTTGCTTCTATTGGGGATGGCACGATTTATGCACGAGTGGATGCGCTCGTACTTTGCCTTAGTGTAGGATTCAGCAGTCGAACTTTCAGTTCCCATCTGCATGGGTGTCATGAAGTTTGTCACTTATGACTTGAGTAGCATGAAGTTGGCTTTGGAAAAGTTTTTTACGTAGGTTTCCTTACTGGGGGGTGGGATGTAGATGTCAAGGGTGATTAGCTTATGGTCAGACCTGACCAACAAGGGGGTGACTATAGGTGGGGAGCATCGATTTCCCATGCTGGTAATGACCAGGTCTAGGATATTGGAGCCCCTGGTGGGACTAAGGATTAGTTGATCCAGGGCTTTGGAATTTATGAATTCCAAGAACCATTGGGCAAAGGTGTTGGTACACGAGTCGTTTTCCCAGTTAATGGCTAGGTAGTTGAAATCACCCAGTATTAGGGCATTTGGTTGTATCTTAATATTTTCCAGTATGTTTAGAAAGGTGTAGTGATAATCTTGGGGCATGGTGGAGGATCTGTAGCAAGCTACAATTTGGATTGCAGCCTTACCTAGTGTTAGTTGCACCTGGAGAATTTCAGACACATTGTGTTGGGCAACTAGCCTGGTGTGAATATGGACACTCCTCCACCTTTAGTGTTTTGGTCCTGGTTTGGTGGACGAAAATTGTGGTAAGAGTTGTAGCCTGGTATTACAAGGGTGCTCTCTGGAGCGTTGAACCAGGTCTCAGTTACTGCACAGATATCGATGTTCTCCATTTTTAGGAGTGCCTCAAGAGAGTGCATTTTGAGGTTTAGACTTCTAGCATTGAGTAGCATTACCTTCAGATTTTGCATGCTTGTTCCTGTTACGGTGGTGGTGTTGTCCTTTGAACTTTGCCTAAAAAAGGCAGTATAAGGGTGGCAAGAGCCTTAGCCAGTAACCTGAATCTCAAGGGCGACAGGTGCAGCCCATCTCTGGCAAAGCATCGTGGTCTGTCGATCATGTCATCCCAGGCAGACAGATACTGGATCCCCTTTGAATGACACCAGAAGCTTAGCCAATTGTTGAAGTCAATCATTTTGTCCTTATACTGTGGTATCATTCTGTGCAAAGGCAGGATGCTGCTGTGGGCTAGGGTCATACCTGCCTGGGCCACATGATCTGAGAGCTCTTCCATGTCTCTCTTTATGTAGTTCAGGGATGCATATTTCAAGTTATTCACTCCAACGAGGACAATGACAGAGTCATATTTGTACTCGTTGTGGAGTGACTTGAGTGCATGCATTATGTGGTGGATCCTGGCACCCAACAGGCAGCTGAGTGTAATTTTCTCCTTGTTCAGCCTAGTGAGTGGGGCATCAGTGTGCTTGACTATAGAGTCACCTATGACTAAAGTATTGGGTACGTTGTCTTGCTTTAGGGGCTGTTGTTGGGTAGCCAGTGGTGTTGTGAGCTATGTGACACTTTGGTTGTGATTGGTGTTTGTTTGCGTTTCAGCTTCAGAGATCCTTGTTGCTTGGGCAGGTTAATGTTAAGGGCCTCCACATATGTGGGTTTAGTGTTGCTATGTGTTGGTGTTGGTGGTGTGGGTTTAGAAAGGCTGTGTGTTGCTTGAGGTGTAGTGCGGGTGTTAACCTTCTCCTCTTGACTGTCTTGCACATTCTTGGGTGGAGAGAGCTTTGCTTCCAGTTTGGCTATGGAAGTGCATCTCTCGCAGGTTGTAGTGTTGGGTGGTAGGAGGAGAGGGTTGTCTGTGTACATGAGACAATTACTGCATTGCCCCAGTATGCCCAGATTCACCAGGTGGACAGGAGAAATCACCTGGAAGCTGACCCTTGGACATGCCTGGTTTGGTGCTTTTTTTTTTGTAAAGTACAAGAGCTCTTTCCCTCACCTTAGCAAGGTACTTTGCAATTATAGGCTGTTTAGTGCCTACGATTAATTTCTCCTTATTAACAAGGAGAGTTGAGTGCTTTTATCAGTTTAAGACTTCCTAGTACTTTCCAGCAGGGTTTAAAGCATGTACTAATCACAGGGATGCTTAAAGGTAAGATGAAAAAAAAAGGTTTATTCTAAACACTGCAGTGTACACTAGAGGGGTTAGCTGTGAAAGTAGGTTTTACCTAAATAAAAAGTTAAGTTTTAGTGGAGATTCACTATTTTTAAAATAGCAAGATAGATTGAAAGGGGGTGGTCACTTTTGTATTCTGGTACTATGGAATACAGTAGGATGGCCAATAAATTTAAATAGTTGAAGGAGAGTGAATTCACAAAATGATAATGTTGTGCTTACTCACACAAGCAGTATCAGTACTGCATTGTTTTCTATTTATTTGTATAACAGTTCTGCACTAGTTTACTGCACTGTTTTTATTTATTTGTTTGACTGAATTATTAACTTTTCTGTGTCTCCGTTTATGTAATTACTGATCTGTGGTTGAATTTTTGTTTTCTCCCACCCTCCCAAGCAATTGCTGTTGTGCTCTTATAGTTTGTGGCTTTTGCTGTTGCCCGCTTCTACTGTAAATTTGATAAGGGACACTCCTCCCATTCCCATCTCATTAGCTCATTCTACCTAATACAGAGATCATTTGTGAAGGTCAACCCCATTGGTTCCTTAACCTTGAATTTTCTACTGTTCCTCCTCTCTCCCTTTCCACTTTACTAACAAAAAAACCCCACTTTATTCAGCTTCTTGTACTGTATTTGTGTTTCCTCCTCTTGCTCCATTACTTCATCTTGCTTTTTCATGCTACTTGCTGCAGCGTGTTCTCTAAAGTGTTCAATTTCATCTGTTCTGTTGTTACTACTTGTTTATAGCTGGTTTAAATTGCAAGTGTTATTCTAAGCCTCTTAGATTTGGTTTAGGCACTTGGGCTTTAGGCTAATCCCCTTAGCTCTCCCTGGCCTTCTCTCTGATTCTGAAAAATATGGATGGACACTTTCCTACAGTTTCTCCTGCCAGTCTGGTTGATATGAGCATCCTGAGACAGTGTAGCAACTGCCTTATGTACAGAGACAACCACCTACTACTACCACTTAGGAACACAATTTGAGAGAGATGCAATTACATTCGGAACCTAGAATCCAAGCTCTCTCCCTCACAAGCCATTATATCTGGCACTGGGAAGGTTGTCAACACAATCACTACATCTTAAATACCACCCATACCTACACAACACACACCCACATATGTGGAGGTCTTCAACAAAAACATACCCAAACAAAGGAGATCTCCGAGGCAAAAACACATGCAATCTCCACAGCCCTCCACACCACATACCATGCATAGTTCACACACCTGTGTCTCACAACAACTAAGGCTTAACCATAAACCCAACATATTAGTCATAGGTGACTCCATTGTGAGGCATTCAGATGTGCCTCTCACCAGGCAGGATAAGGAGAAAGTCACAGTTAGTTGTCTGCCAGAATTTGCCATGTCACACACACACACACACTCAAGTCTCTCAACAACAAGTACTGTTATGACTCTGTCATAGTTCATGTTGGTGTGAATGACTTGAAACATACCTATCTGAACTATATGATGAGAGACATGATTGAACCCAGGCAGGTATGTGCTTAGCCTTAATCAGCATTCTACAGTCACCCAGAATGATGCCTGAATACAAACAGAAAATGATTGACTTTAACAATTGGCTTAGTTTCTAGTGTCATTCCGGGGGGGATCCAGTACCTGACAGCCTGGGAAGATATGATCGGCAGACCACAATGCTTTGCCAGAGATGACCTGCATCTGTCTCACCTGGGCATCAGAATTCTGGCAAAGACTCTTGCCTCCCCTATAGTGTCTTTTTTTAGGAAAAGTGGTGAGGTTAAAAGTACCAACATAAAAATTTCAACAAAACACAAATTAAAGGTCATGCTGCTAAATGCTAGGAGTCTAAACGTGAAACTGCACTCTTTGCAAGCATTCCTAATCCTGTAAAATGCTGACATCTGTGCAGTCACAGAAACCTGGTTCAAAACTGCGGAGAGCACCTGAGCCTTACCTGAGCCTTACCTGGTTACTCAACCTATCATACATTCAGATCCAAACTGTGGGTAGTAAAGCCAAAGGAGGTGGAGTTTCAATATATATTAAAGACATACACACCTCCAGGCTGGTCAAACAGTATGGCATACAGAAGACACTCCAGGTGCAGTTAACTATTGACAAGACCTGTATACAAATCATAGCTAACAACCGGCCCCTAAATCTGACCCAAGATGTCCAAACTGGCTATCTAGACCTCTTTGACTCTATCAAGATTCACCCCTTTACCCTGATCCTGGATGACTTTAACTACCCAAACATAGGCTGGAAGAACTACTCTTGCCAGAATATAAATGCCCAGAGATTCCTCAATTTTGTCAATGCAAATACTTTGGAACAGCTAGTCGATAGCCCCACAAGAGGTGATAATATTTTGGACTTGGTATTAACCAACATGAGTAACTATTGCAGCATCCCTGCAGTATCATCCTCCCTTGTAAGATCCGACCATAAAGCGGTCACGTTCTAAGTCACCATCTCATCCGACCCCCCTGTAGCTAGGGCCAATCAAAAAAGCTTCTCCAAAGTTGATTACAGCCTCCTGAGGGATGGTATAAACAGCTTCAAAACCCCCTCCCCCTCTCTAGGAACTGGCACCAGTATCCAAAACTATAACAAATCACTATACGAGCATGTATATAGATGCATGGAATCAGGAATACCTGACAGGAATAAATCATCCTCCACAAGGAAGAGTAAACCTGTCTGGTGAACATCTGAAATAAATAAATTCTATAACAAAAGAAAAAAATTGCTGTCCAGGACCAAGAAGGAGCAATCTCTCCTTAGTCTAAACAAGCAAATAAGAGCACTAGTGAAATCCTCCAAAGCAAACTTTGAGTCCAAATTGGCCACATGTACTAGAGATAATCATAAGGCCTTCGTCACATATGTCTGTAATCTCAAAGGTAGCACCCAGATCTATTCAGAACTGGTGGTCAACTACACCACATAAACAAATGCCGTAGATATAGGAAACTTGCTGGCTGACAGATTCAGTGAAAATTTCACCCCTCTGTACCCCATCAGTAAATCAGGACATTCCCAGTACCTGCCCCCTTCTCCTTATATCTTTGGATCACTGCTCTCTCAAAGGCAAAAAATACAGCCTTCTTGGGACCTGATAACATTTCAGGCTGCATATACATGAACTCAGGCAGGAACTTGCAACACCATTAGGTGCCCTATTCAACCAAAGCCTGAGTACCAGTTTTGTCCCAGCTGAGTGGAGGACACCCACTGTCATCCCTTTACACAAGAGTGAAGCATCCACTGATCTGGGAAATTATAGCCCCGTCAGCCTAACTAGCCTGATCTGCAAGGCCATGGAATGGATTATCATGGACCTCATTAACAAGGAAATTGGCAATCTCCAAACACTCGATCCCACACAGTTTGGCTTCATCAATGGGAGGTCATATCTATTAAATTTGGTCAACTTTTTTGAGACAGTCACCAAAGCCATGGATGAGGGGAAGACATTGCATACCGCCTACCTTGACCTGGCCAAAGCCTTCAACACTATTCTCCATTCGGGCATAATAGATAAACTCTCTCAACTAGGCATCAATCGGTATGTTACCGGATGGGTAGCCACCTGGCTCACTGATAGAACCCACCTAGTCAATGTAAGGGAAGCCACCTCAAGCAGTAGACCTGTATCAAGTGGCGTACCCCAGGGTTTGGTCTTGGGGCCTCTGTTATTTGGGATATACTTTTCTGAGGTACAGGCCAAAACCAGTGGGCTATGGCTGACCAGGTTTGCAGATGACTGCAAGCTGGGAGCTGTCATCAATTTCCCTAGTAACATGGGCATTCTCCAAGAGGGTCTCACCCAAACAAATGACTGGTGCAAGAAACATGGCCGCAAGCTGAATACAAAAAAATGCATCATCGTCCCATTTGGGGAGAGAGATATCCCCACAAATTATCATATTAATAACAAAGTTCTAAGCATGCTGTCAGTCGTGAGGGATTTGGGCACCCAGATTGACAGTAGCCTGACTTTTGACCACCATGTTGCTTCCATTGTACGGAAAGCTTTCTACATGGCCCACCTCATATGTAAGGATATCTCATCCAGCGACAAGGCGGTCATAACATCCCTGTATTCTTCCCTTATAAGGCCCATTATTGATTACAACACCCCATTCGGCATGTACCTCGCAAAGCACATGCAGCAGCTGGAGAGACCACAGAGGTTCCTCACCAGGAGAATCCAGGGCCCCAAAAATCTACCATACACAGATAGCCTAAAAGCTCTATCCCTCTACTCTGATTCTTACAGGCTCCTCAGAGGTGACCTCTGTCTGGCATACAAGGCAATCTTGGACCCCTCCTTGATGGGACTGCTGCATAACCGCAAGTCAATCTCCACTCGAGTAACCCACGCATGCGGCCTCAACCTGGTCTGTGACATCAATAGGACTTGCTGGCGGGACAAATTTGTGTCCCAGGGACTCCCCCATCTATGGAATAGACTCCCTGTCCATGTCAAGCAGAGTACCTCTTTACCTCTTTTTAAGTGCAATCTGGATAAGTGGATGGGAAATAGAAAATACATCCCTGGGATTCCACCTGTGTCACTGCTGGACAGGAGTATCAGGTGCTGATTTGTCTATGCATAGACTAAACTCTTGGCTAGGCTTGTAAGGGCCTCAGGGCCAATAGCCTAGTAACTTCCTTTCATCCTATAAATGATGACAACAATAAATCTCAAATAGCTAAACCATCCTTGTACTCTAGGTCCTCTATTTGTAATTCACAGATGACGTCAGTGATGTTGTACATTAACAAACACAGATGGACCAGATCCTACCCCTCCCAACACCTTTGTAAACTAACTATGGTAAACTGTGAACTAGCAACTCAGCACAATCTGAGCTCATTGGTTGCTTATATTCTGTTGAAGCAGAATATTATGGCAGATGAGCCGAGCAGGACCTGGACCAACCCACTAATGGAAGTTGCACCCAAGGGCCTTCCAGGAATTGATCCAGCTGTGGGGAATGCCTGAAATAGATCTGTTTGCCTTCATTCACAATAGCTAAAGAAATTCTTTTCCAGGACTCCTAGCACAAAGGCTTGGAAGACAAATGCCTTTTCATTGTCATATGTTGGGTTGTTCCTTTATACCTTTCTAACCTTTGCTGTGATAACCAGGGTATTAAGGATTTAGGATTCTCCAAAGATGATTCTGGTTAACTCCCTTTTGGCCCAAGCAACAGTAGTTCTCCCTTCTCAAAATGGCCAATGGCAATTACAACAAACTTCCTCACGGGATGGATTTACTTACACAGCACAGGGGGTTGTTGATACACCCCAACCTTCTTTTTCTTCAACTTGGATAATAGAATTTTAGTACCTTTTAAGCACCTGTTTTCTGGGATGTGGAGTAGGTATTAAATGAAGCTAAGAAGCCTGCTACTACAAAATCATATTTGCCTAAGTGGAAAATATTTTCTAGTTGGTGTCAAAGCAAGAACTAGAATCCTTTTAAGACTCTGATGCCTATGGTTGTATAGTATTTGTATGAGTGATTAACCTCTGACCTTTATTACTCTTCTATCAAGATTCACCTCTTTGCCTTCTTTGCTTTTCTGCCCCATGGATACTCTCTTTCTACCCTGCTTCAAGTGAAACTGTTTTTGAAAAGTGTTTAACATATCCTTCCACTTAGACGACAGGTGGCTCCTTCTTGAAATCTTAATAGGTTTATAGGCTCATAGTTTCATAGCTATGTACTAGACTAGCTGTCCTTGGGGGTTATTTTAAGCCTAGACAGTTTCACCTTTGGTGCTTCAATTAACTTAGCCTATTTTGTGTTAGACTGGCCTTACCCATTCCATGGTCAATAATGATATGTTACCCTTAGTGTTAATAACTGGGATCAAGTGCAACTAACTCTGGGCAAAACTGCAATCCAAATTGTAGCTTGCTACAGATCCCCAACCATGCCCCAGGATTCCCACTCCTCTTTTCTTGATGTACTGGAAAATATTAGGGTTCAAACAAACACCCTAATAATGGGCGATTTCAACTCTCCCACCATTAACGGGGAAAACTACTCATGTACCAACTCCTTCGCTCAACGCTTTCTGGAATTCATAAACTCCAGTGCCCTGAATCAACTTATTCACACCCCCACCAGGGGCAAGAATATCCTAGATCTAATCATTACCAACATGAGTGACCGGTGTTCCACACCTGAAGTCAACGCCTCATTGGTCCGATCCGACCATAAGCTAATTACCCTAGATATCCACATCCTGCCCCCACCCCCCATTAAGGAAACAATGGTAAAAAATTTCTCCAAAGCCAACTTCATACTTCTTAAGTCAGAAGTGGTGAACTTCACGACAATACAGTTACGACTACTGAATCCTACACAATTGCACTTTATAAGCACTTACACGAGTGCATGGATCGTGCTATCCCAAACAGAACCAAGACACTATCCTCCAAAAAAAGGAAGCCAATCTGGTGGTCCTCTGCCATAAACAAACTGTACAACAGAAGGAAAAAACTGTTGCAAAAGAGAATAAAATCCCATGAGTGGAGGAGCTCCCTGGTCAGCCTCAGTAAGAAGCTGCGATCCCTGATAAAATCCTCCAAAGCTAGTTACGAAAACAAAATCGCCACCGATTCTAAAGACAACCACAAAGCATTCTATAGCTATGTTAAGAATCTCAATGGCAACACTCAGATCTGCTCTGAGTTACAGCACAATGACACTAAATATACAGACCCAACTGATATTGCTAACATCCTGGCAGATAGGTTCAGTGCTAACTTTAACCCCGTCTCACCCCCTAAAGAGCCCATCTCTATACTGGAAGAATGCAAAGTTCCTGTAATCACGACTGCACAGGTAAAAACCACACTCTCCAAAGCCAAGAACACAGCATCCATGGGACCAGACAACATCCCAGGCTGTGTTCTACATGAACTACAGAACGAACTGGCACCCCACCTAAGTACCATGTTCAGCCATAGCCTCACCTCAGGCTTTGTGCCCGCTGAATGGTGCACAGTGATGGTTATCCCACTCCAGAAGGGGGGAGCCACTACGGACCCCGAGAACTACCGCCCCATTAGCCTGACGAGCCTGGTCTGCAAGGCCATGGAATGTATCATCATGGAACTTATAAACAAAGACATTGGTAATCTCCAAACTCTGGATCCAGCCCAGTTCGGGTTTGTAAAAGGCAGATCATATCTCCTAAACCTGATAGACTTCTTTGAAGCAGTCGCCAAAGCTATAGACGAGGATAAGGTGGTTCACACAGCCTATCTAGATCTTGCCAAGGCTTTCAACACCATCCCCCACTCTGGAATTATAGATAAACTCACTAAACTAGGTATAAATCCCTATGTCACAAGATGGGCTGCCAACTGGCTCACTGACAAAACTCACACTGTGAAAGTGGCAGACTCCAAATCTGATATCAGACCAGTGACAAGTGGAGTACCACAGGGTTCAGTCCTGGATCCTCTCCTGTTTGATATCTACTTCTCTGAAGTACAGGCTAACACAGAAGGTCTTTGGCTAATGAAGTTCACAGATGACTGCAAATTAGGAGCCATAATCAAAACTCTTAACTATGTGGACATCCTACAAAAGGGCCTCACTGAGACAGATGCCTGGTGTCAAAGCCATGGCCTCAAGCTCAGTGCCAAAAAGTGCATTGTCATCCCCTTTGGTAAAAACTCTGTACCCATGAACTACAACATAGGCGGTAGTATACTTAACACCGAAAGTGTGATAAGAGACCTTGGGACACAGGTGGACAGTAGTCTCTCCTTTGTTAATCACATCGCCACAGTAGTCAGGAAATCCTTCTACGTGGCACACCTCATCACAAAAGGTTTCTCATCCAGAAAAAAGAGGTCATTGTTCCCCTCTACTCATCACTCATTAGACCCATTATAGAGTACAATGCCCCTTTTGGTATGTACCTCACAAGACATCTACAACAACTGGAAAGGCCGCAGAAATACCTCACAAAGAGGATTACTGGCCTCAAACAGATGCCCTACGCAGACCGTCTCAAAAAACTCCAGCTTTACTTCGTCGCATATCAGCTACTCCGAGGTGACCTCTGCCTAACATACAAAGCTATGTCAAACCCAGAGCTGTTGGACATGCTCCACTTAAAGAAATCTCAATCCCTCCGAACTACACGCTCTAGGGACCTAAACCTTGTCACCACACTAAACAGAACATGCCGGAGGGATAGATTCTTGTCCCAGAGATTTCCCATACCCTGGAATAAACTACCTATCTATATCAAACAAAGCTCCTCATTAGCACTCTTCAAGAAAAATCTTGATGATTGGATGGGAAATAGGAAATTCACCCCAGGGATCATTTCTGTGGCTCTGCTCTACAGTGGCAAAGGAAAATTATTTTCTTGGGTGGCAAAAGCCAGGGTACCTTTTTGTCTGGGCTTGTATAGGCCCCAGGGCCGATAGCCTAGTACCTACCTATGAACCTATCATACCATAGATAATTTGAGGAGACCCCTGCATGAGATAAAGTATTTAGGAGCTGTCTCTGTCCATTAGTAGTACAGAGGGCAGACCTGGGGTAATTTATTTGTTTCCCATCCATAGATCCAAGCTGCTTTTGAATATGTGCAGAGATGAGCTTTGTTTTATGTGGATAGGGAGTCTGTTCCAGAACAGTGGTATCCTATGCGAGATAAACCTGTCTCTCCCAACCATTCTGTTAATGTTGCAGAAGAGGTTTAGATCTCTAGACTGAGTATTTCTCATGCCATTTGATTTGCTGATGTGCAGTAGATCCATCAGTATTGGATTGGAGGATGCCTTATATGCCAGGCACAGGTCACCTGTTAGCAGTCTGTAGGATACAGACTGTAGTGACAGGGCTTTGAGTTGGTCCATGCAAGACATATTGTTTAAGGCTTATATCTTTTTACTACGGTACTTCTGTGATCATTTCCCTTGTTGCATGTGTCTGGTCAGATAAGTGCCAAAGGGGGTATTATACTCGATGATTAGCATAATGAGGGCTGAGTAAAGGGGGGCAATGACATCCCTAGATCTAGACACAATCCCTTTGTTTATAAGCTGTGCAATATATGACTTTCAAATGATAATGCACACGTGTAGGCTGAAAGCTACTTAAATCCTGAACAACTGGATCAGCTCTTGGGGGGAATATTGTCAGTGTGGTAGTTGTATTTTAATTTTATACTGGAGAGACTTGCATTTTTTCCTTTTGAAACTGCACTGCTCATGAGGCTGATTTGAAGTTATTATCTTGGGAAACAGTGTTAATCATTGTACTGACTCCTACAAGAAAAGTATCCAAGTTAGAAGATCTTATGGTGATGCTCTGATCTAGTACTTGATGGCTGTATTGCACATCAGCTAGTCAAATGGCATCAGAAATACTCTAGAGATCTAAACCTCTTCGGCAAATATTTCCTCTTTCACAAAATAAGGTAACTTTGAGAACAAATCCTTCCTTTTTGCCTAAAGTGGTTTTCAGGGTTTACTTTGAGCCAGACTATTCATCTCCCAGTTTTCTATCCAGAATCACAAAATAGGGGAGAATGAATTATATATACTTTGGATGTCCACAGGCAACTCAGATATTATGTTGAAAGGACAAAAGCCTTCAGGGATTCTAATCAACTGTTTGCTCCTTTTATCTTACCTTCATAGGAAATAATGAGTGTCAAAACAGACAACCTCTAAATGGCTGTCTCATGCTATTGCTTTTTGTTGTTCTCACCATAACAAGACACTTCCAGGTAAAGTCAGGGCCCACTCTAACAGGGCTTGGCTACTTCTGTGGCTTTTTGAAAAGGAGTGTACTCAAGAAATATATTGGAGGCAGCAACATAGTCATCTGAGAACACTTTTACCAAGCACTACAAACTAGAATCTTTCTCTAGGTCTGGAGCTGGCTTTATTTATTTATTTATTTTCCAGTTTGATAAATGGGAGGTGAGGTGGTCCAACGACATTCATGTCCTGGGTACAAAAGGTGTAAAATTAACAGTGCAAAGAGAAATATAGACATTAACTAAAATAAATGGCAAGAATACCACCATCAGCATAAAATTGTAAAAAGGTGTCAATTTGGTAAATATTTACAGAGGATAATTACAGCATGTACAATATATTCAAGTAGGAGACAGATTAATCCAGGGGCTCCGGGAGTCTGATCCTTCTTCCTCCTTCTCCTCCTTTTCATTCTAACTTCTGGTATTTGTCCCATATAGCTTAGGCTATTACAGCAGTGATCTAAAGATGAACAAAGTAGAGTTGTTAAGTAAACAACATAACAGTAGGTATTTGAATAGGTCACTTTTGAGGTAGGAACACCCTCCCTTCCTCCAGTCCTCTTCTTTTTGTTGTTTTTTGTGCCAGGTTGTTGATATTTTCCTTTCCTTTTCTTCTAGAGCATGCCTAGCCCCTTTTGTTCTGAGGCAGGAAAGCTTTAAGAGTTTGGCACCCTTGCCACTGACTTTATAACACTCTCCTCAAACTACAGTCCTGTACTCTGCAAGGAAGGTGCCTTACAGATTTTGCAGCTATCCGGTCATCGATTAATGGTAAGAAACGTCCCATGTAGCTTGGGTTACTGTAGTAGTTATCAATTCAAACATCTGCTTTATGGTAAGTTTAAGTTTGGCAACTGTATTTCTCTTTTATTAAGAAAACATTGTGAAAGCCCTATCAAATACTTAAGCTGCATCATCTCTAAAGCATAAAACATTTTTTGGTCCTTTTCCTGCTAACCGTCAGGTTGATGTAACTGCCCATTTATTCCCTACCAGGTGAGAACTGATTGTAGTGCAGCTGTAATCCAGGCAGTGATCCTGGAGTTTGTAAGGTGAAGCCGTATTTCCCAGTGCATACCCAGTAGTACTTCTGGAGTCAGGCTTGGAATGGGCATAGTCTGAGACTGTCACTTGCTTCTGTAAATGACTTAAGCTCACAGGTGCCCCACTGACAAGTTGTCCCCCTCTAGGTTTTCTGTTCCCTCTGAGGAACTTGTGCAGGGTGTATGTACTCGGCTATGTGTTTTCTCTTCCTCCCATAAGAGAAACAAGTGGACACAGTACCTGTAATCCTCCCACCAACATGGAGGCTACTTATTTATCACTGATTTCCTTTTCTTTGGTGAGAGGTTCTTGTACTCCACTTTATCAGGGAACGTGACCATTAACTGAATGGAATAATAAAAAAGTGTTTTCCCAGTTTATTTTTATCATGAGATTCTGAAACATTTCCAGAATCTGGATGTAGCTGTGTATGTGTTACTGGGGAAAGTTTGATGTAAAAGGCAGTCATTCTGCTGAGAAAAAAATCAAATTCCTGTTGAACTAATATAAACTAATATTTAGCTGTGTTTTTTGTTTTCACTGTAGCTTCTAGGCAGTGGATAGGTCTGTGAACTGGAAATGCTGGTTTACCACTTTGAATCAGAAAATGGTTGCTTGTCTGATAACCGAGGCATACTACAGCAATGTACATGTCAGTGAACAGAAACAGAGTACTAACCTAATTACCAAGTGTGGAAGAGAACAGTGATCAAAACATTGAGAAGCCAATCAAGCAGTGTAATCCTGCAAGATATATTTAGGGAAGAAGATAAGTAAGAAAGAATGAGGGGAATGAAACTCAAAATGATAGCTAAAATACAAAATAAAAAAAACAACTTTAAGTACCACATAAGGAAGTTTGGTACTCATACAGAATGTCAGACATACCTCATATAAACATTTAGTGACCATGCAAGTTGAGATAACTTATCAAACAAATCTACAAACCAAGGATCCCTAAAATAAAGCTATAGAGGGACAACATATAGACCAGAACCTTTAGCCTTCTCTTAATGAACCTTATATCTTACAGGCTATGCCTGCAAGGGCTGATAGGCAGCTGTTGATAATGGTAACTTCTCTATATTCCTCAAATCCCTGTACTGTAATGGCATGCCTACAATATCTGTGTTACTTATGTCATGAATGCCGTCCTCTTCCAGACTTGGTAAGTAGGTTAGTCAGCAGCTTCTGTTTGCTAGTGAGTAAATCTGAGCAGTATGCTAGGATTATCAGAGAGGTAGCCCTGAGAAATATTATGAAAGATGGCTGGATGAGAGTGTGAAGATTGACATTTTACATACCAGTCGTTAATTGCCAGTGAATTTTGAGACAGTATTGACAAAAGTCTTTTGTGGCTTCTTCTTGCTGTGATCACTGTTCTCTTCCAGACTTAGGAAATAGGCTAGTCAGCTGTTAGTGCAAAGGATTAAGGCTCTGAGATGTTTATGATCTGATCCGTGTATCCAGGGTACAGGGTTTGATTCCTTTCTCCTCTATTTTCACCTGCTGTGTGACTATGAGCAAGTCACTTAACCAGATAGTACACCTGGGTCACCCCTGAAATGGGATTATTGTATCCAGTAGGATTACTTGGTTGACAAATGTATAAAAATAAGAGGGATTTGAGTGGGTCTGGTTAGTGAAGAGTGTGCAATCAGTCAACAATTCAGTCATTTGGTTCACTCTTAATGACACAGTACCCTTTTAATAAGCATTACTGGGGAATAATGCATCTCCTGGAACCTACATGACTTATGAGTGCAGCCATGGTTCTTACTAAACTTCCTAGTTGCTGCCATTTTCTAAATATTTCATGCTGCTGTTTGACAGTGTTGATTATTTTGTAATGTGTGTGTGTGTATGTCTCAAAAATAATGTTAATTTTTGAATTTTTTTGTATAGCTCCAGCGGTATGTTAGAATACTTAACTGGTATGTTTGTAGTATGATGTTATACATAGTGATCATGCATACATTTACTGTGTGCTGTTATCTATCCTTACTAATAAAGTATTGGTTAGTATAAGATCAGACAAAAGGCCTTCTAGCCAGCAGGTTCCAACTGGTTAGCAAAGCTTTAATACTGGGTGATTACAGTATTCCTATGGCTGATAATATTACTATTGCATTACATTTACATGACACTTGATACCTACGATGTAATGGGATCCTATCTCGCCTACATTCATGACAGATGGGTTCGGAGACGATCCATCGGCTCTGACTCGGCAACTTATACACTAGCACGAAGTCTCTCATTGGCTGGGCTACTCCCTATCCCAGGATGCACTACACCTGCTTCCCCAGATCTCGTTTGCCGCTTTACAAGCTGGACGTGGTCTCGACTTGGCTGGAGCTAAGTGGTTCTTTTTACCTTTATTGGTCCTTGACCTTGGGGTTTTTGTCATATATTAACCAAACAGCTGTTTTAACAGCTATTCTTTATACTATTTGTGACTTTTGAGTGCTTGAGTGTCTTCTGGTACTTTATTTTTTTCAGTCGGGCAAGGCCCGTTTAAGTTAGAGGGCCTTTGCCCTACCCTTGTGTACTATTTAATTTTAATTTCCCTTTGTGGTTAATTGTTTTTTGGGCCAAGCCCGTTTAAATTAGAGGGCTTTGGGCCGTTGGACTTGTTTTGTCTGTTTGTTTGTGAGGTAAATTTTTCCTAAGTGCTCGCGCCAGTGTGTCTCGCGCTTTCAGTTGGCGCTTTTTTGTTATAGTGCTTACTTTTTGTGGCAAAGCCATTCTTGTTGTAGGGCCTGTACTATGTCTAAAGAACAAAAGTCAGGTTTTAAAAAATGCACTCGGTGCAGTTATAAAATGTCCATAACAGACAGTCATTCAATCTGTGTCTATTGTTTGGGGCCGAGACATCTGCAAGAGACTTGTAGCGTATGTCATGCTTTTTCTGCTAGAGTTCTTCAAGAACGTAAGAACAAGCTGATTTTGAAAGGGCTTATCAAACCTTCTTTTGAGGAAGCCTTAAATCCTCCTGTTGCTTCCAAAAAGAAAAGATCGTCGGCACCGACAAGTCCGTCGGAGCCGACTTCTAAAAAGACAAAATTGACCTCTTCTTCCTCGGCTCCACTGACTTCGGGGCCGAGGGTCGAAGGGTCTGCCTCGATACCTCCTACTTCAGCTCCATTGCCTTCGGAGCCACAAGTTGGAGTATCGAGAGGTGAATCACCTCCATCGGTTCCAATGGCTTCGGAGCCGGTGGAAGTGTGCAGCTCAGACTCTTCCCCCTCGGCTCCGAAGAAGGCTCCTTCGGTGCCGATGGTGGTCCATGATGTGGTGGAGTCGGCGCCGATAGTTTTGGAGCCGTATCGGAGCCGGTCCCCTTCTCTCTCGGAGCCGAGAAGAAAGTCTTCTCGAGTGTCTACCTCCTCTAAATCCTCGAGACTGTCAGATTCGGACCTGGATAGGGTTTTACAGAGGCTATTCCAGTCTCCAGTGTTTACTAAAATGGTCTCGGCTCCAGCACAGTTTGCTTCGGAGCCGATCCCCCCTCCAACACATTTGATTCCTCCTCCAACCTCTTCGGAGCCGTTGGAGCCAGTGGTGGTGGAGCAATGTGGAGCCATACGGTCGGAGCAGAGACCCCTTACAGGCCCCTCGACTCCGACTGTGCTTCCTACCCTGTTCTCCGGTTCAGGGTTTGGTACTGCGACCTCTTCAGCCGGGCCCGAGGGGAATACTTTGGGATTGGGTGCTTCGGTGCCTAGTCTTCCTCTCGGAGCATCGGCTGCTGGAATTCCCAGTGCCATCGTGGCCTCTAGACCAGTGACCTCTTTGGATTCTGGAGGTCCGGCCTTTGAGGCCATGAGGAGCACGCTGGCCATGCCTTTGCCGGTTCAACAAGTTTCTACCTCACCGTCCCTAGATTTGGAGACTGGTGCCTCTGTTGTGTCACAGCCCCCCGGCAGCGGGGCCCCAGGGCCTGAGGATACCCCCATCGGAGGTTCCCTTCTTCCTGGTGGTCCATCCGAAACTGCTTCGGATGAACCCCCACGGAAGAAATTGTGTAAGAGGAAACACGTAGACTCCCAAGATGAGTCTATTACATCGGATACTGACCTCGATGACGCAGAAGGGTCCCCCAAATCATCTTCGGATGATATCTCCTTCTCAGATATCTTGGAGATTCTGAGAGAGAGAGGTGACTGGCAAGCCAAAACCCCTTCAGCTGAGGAGTCAGTCTTCCTCAAGGCCTTTGGGGCCCAGCCTTCCGCCTCCTGGGTGTCTCCACCCTTCGATGAACTCCTTGATTTGGTTTCTCGAAGGGTGTGGGAACACCCTGATTCTGTGGAACCTGTGCCTGCGAGGCCCAATAAATTTTGTCAGCCCCAGAAGGAGTTTCTCACAAAGGGTGTGCCTGTAGATGCTTTGGTGGTGGCTTCTGCCACACAGCAGGACGTGGCAGAGGCTTCGACGTCTATTCATCCTCCTAATAAGGACTCTAGGAGTATGGATAGGTACGGGAAGCGTACCCTGTCCTCAGCGGCCTTTACCTTACGGTCGCTGAACTACTTGTGTCATTTTACGAGGCTCCAAAGAGATCTTCTCAAAGAGCTAAATGACTCTCTGGTTGGTAATCTACCTGAGGCGCTGGCCCCGACTGTTGGCGCACAGATGACTACCCTTTCTTCTATCGTTAACTCGTCCATGAGGCTCATTTCGTATGCGGCCGAAGGGGCGAGTAGAGCAGCGGGAACAGGCGTTGCCCTCAGGAGGCAAGCCTGGTTACGCTTGTGTTCGTTCACAGAGGCCTTCAAGTCTTCCTTCGCCGACGCTCCCTTTGATGGGTCATCTTTGTTTGGACCCAAGGTGAAGGACACACTAACTCGGTGCGAGCAGGAGGGCAAGACTTTGACTGCCGTTGGGGCCCGTTTTTCCGCTCCTTCCAGGCCTTATCCCAAGGCTGGGAGAGGAGGGAAAATGTGGTTTAAAAAATCCCAAAAGTCTTTCTCTACTCCACCCAGTGATTCCCCCTCCAGAGGCAGGGGGGGGGGGATTTTGGAAGACGCCGCCCCAGAGGTGGCAGAGGCCCCTGTAACTCTGGAGACCGCGATTCCTTTCGTGGTTCTTCATACAACCAGCGTTCCTGAGTTGTTGCCCGACTGTGCAACTCCGGAGCCAGTCGGGGTCGCTTTGCACACCCACAAGCTTGGGAATCCATAACAAGCGATCGGTGGGTGCTTCGCATCATTACCGGAGGATATATCATACCCTTCAACAAACCCCCCCCTTTCTTTAAGGGAAATCCCGGACGTACCACCCAGTCAGCGGGATCAGGCAGCATTAGAGGTTTCAAAGCTGCTAGAAAAAAGAGCCATCCAGCCTGTCCCCATCAACCAGATCGGATCAGGAACTTACTCAAAGTTATTTTTGGTACCAAAAAAGACAGGGGACTTCAGGCCCATTTTGGACCTCAGTTCATTGAATCGTTTAAAGAAGTCCAAATTCCGAATGGTCACTCTCCAATCTATTCTTCCTTTGCTGGAAAAAAATGCATGGATGTGCTCCATAGATCTCCAGGACGCTTACTATCACATTCCCATAGCTCAAGAGTCCAGGAGACATTTACGCTTCCGCCTCGGAGCCAGTCATTTTCAATTCCGAGCACTGCCCTTTGGTCTCACCACAGCCCCCAGGGTGTTCACCAAATGTCTGGCAGTGGTAACTGCTCACCTGAGAAGTCTGGGATTCCAGGTGTTTCCTTATCTAGACGACTGGCTCCTTACTGCCACCTCCGAGCATCTACTACTCCAAGCGCTCAGAGCCACGCTCACCTTGGGCCATTTCTTGGGGATCACGTTCAATTTGCAAAATCTGTACTACAGCCATCTCAGCGTATTACTTTCATAGGCGCAGACTTAGACACAAAAAGAATGCGCGCCTATTTACCGGCAGCAAGAATTCAGGTCTTACAAGATCAAGTCAAATCCTGTCTCCCCCTACAAAGAGCCCCGACCCATCAGATCCTACAACTGTTGGGCTCGATGGCGTCGACCATACTTTTAGTTCCCTTGGCCAGACTTCACATGCGAATTTTACAATGGCTACTGTCGGTTCAATGGTCCTATCAGGAACTTCCCTTGAACCACTTAATCATAATCACGGAAAGTTGCCGTCGAGATCTTCATTGGTGGCTTCTCCAATCAAATCTCGACCAGGCGGGACCCTTTATACCTCAACGTCCCATTGCCACTGTGACTACGGACGCCTCCCAGGTAGGGTGGGGGGGTCATTACCTGGACAGGTCGGTCCAAGGCACATGGCAGATCCAGGAAACACATTTGCATATCAATGTCCTGGAGATGAGAGCGGTACTATTGGTACTCCAAGCTCTCCATCACGCTCTCCCACAGGGCCCGATTACTATCCTATCCGACAACATGTCGGTGGTGTGGTACATAAACAAGCAAGGTGGAACCAGGTCCTACCCACTATGCAGAGAAGCCATGAGACTTTGGCACTGGGCGGTAGCTACCAACCGCTTTCTAATGGCAACGCACATACCGGGGAAGTCCAATGTGATTGCGGACAGATTAAGCAGGACCATTCTTTTACCCCACGAGTGGTCCCTCAGAGTATAGCTGCGAAAATCTTCGACAGATGGGGTCTTCCTTGCTGCGACCTGTTTGCCAGCCCTCACAATGCGAAATGCAGAGAGTTCTTCACACTGTTTCCTTCTCAGGGACAGATTCCCAGGGACGCTCTGACTCACATTTGGCCCCCCGGTCTTCTCTACGCCTTCCCTGCATTCCCCCTCCTACCGAGGGTGATACAGAAGGCTATTTACTTGGAGAGCGAGATGATTTTGATTGCCCCGCACTGGCCTCGTCAAGTTTGGTTTCCCTTCCTACAGAGGCATGCGATAGAAGGTCCATGGTTTCTGGATCCGGTGCCAGACCTGTTGACTCACCAGTCAGGACGGCGTCATCCGTCTCTCAGGTCCTTGAAGTTGGCAGCATGGTTACTCCACTTCCATCCTTAGTCCGAGACAATGCTCTTTCGCCGGACGTGGTCCACATACTGTCTTCTTCTCATAAACCTTCCACCATCAAACTTTATTCCAGTAAATGGAAAAGGTTTGCCTTCTGGGCTCATGAATGGGGTATAGACCCTCTCACTGCACCAGTATCAGAGGTTCTGAATTTTCTGGCCTCCCTTTTTCAGTCGGGCTCTTCAGTTTCTACCATTAAGGTTCAATTAGCAGCGATCTCTAATTTTCATGCTTCTTTTGAACCTTCATTGATGTCTCACAAACTTTGTAAGGCTTTCCTTAAAGGGGCTTGGCTCCTTAGGCCTCCTTTATCTCAGCCTGTTCCCCGTTGGGATTTGAATATGGTTCTTGCTGCCCTAACTGCCCGTCCTTTCGAACCAGCTGCTACTTGTGATTTAAAATTTCTGTCTTGGAAAATGGCCTTTTTAGTAGCCATAACATCTGCTAGGTGAGTTTCAGAACTTCAAGCTCTTTGTTCTGATCCTCCCTATTTGATTTTTCACAAGCATAGAGTTTCATTGAAATTAAACATTGCATTTATACCAAAGGTGGCCTCCTCTTTCTGTATGCAACAAACTATAGAACTCCCTGTCTTTTTCCCAGAATTCTCCAATAACGCAGAATATACTTTGCATCAATTGGACGTACATAGACAACTACGTTTTTATTTGAATAGAACCGCTCAAACGCGGAAATCAAATCAGTTGTTTGTTTCTTTTGCAGCGAACAAATTGGGTCAATCAGTAACAAAAGCCTCCATATCTAAATGGATTAAAGATTGTATCATTTTTATTTATTCACAGGCTAATAAAGACCTTCCCTTTCCAGTCAAGGCTCATTCTACCAGGGCAATGGCTACTTCCGTAGCCTTTCACTCCAAGTTATCAATAGATGATATTTGTGCTGCGGCAACCTGGACTTCTCCGCACACTTTTATTTCTCATTACAAGTTGGATGTGGTTTCTCGAGGCAGAGCTTCCTTTGGTTCCACAGTTCTCAGGAGTGTGTTCCAATGAGCCACCCTGGATGTAGGTGCTAGGGACGCTGTCCCATCTGTCATGAATGTAGGCGAGATAGGATCCCATTACATCTTTTAGTTATGTACTTACCATAACTTCGGATGTATGGGATCCATCTCACCTACATTCATAAGTACCCACCCTCCTTCCCCCTTCCTTTTGGATTTAGAGGAGCTGTAGTCACTTTTTTCTTGGCGTTCTTTCTTGAAGAACTTTAGTTGGTTATAGTGACTAATAGTGTTGTCTGTGTTTACATGGGTGTATGAAAGCGAACAAACAAGATCTGGGGAAGCAGGTGTAGTGCATCCTGGGATAGGGAGTAGCCCAGCCAATGAGAGACTTCGTGCTAGTGTATAAGTTGCTGAGTCGGAGCCGATGGATCGGCTCCGAACCCATCTGTCATGAATGTAGGCGAGATGGATCCCATACATCCGAAGTTATGGTAAGTACATAACTAAAAGTTAATCAGATTTCATAATTTTGTTTATTAATTTTGTAACTACTTTTGTTCGTTTTCTTTTTTATCTCTTCCCTTTCTCGGTGTAACTTACTTTCTGTATTGTCAGTCTTCAGGTGTAATTAATTTAGATGAAATGCAATGATTAAGTTCTGTGCCAAGATCAAATGGCATTATGATTGTCCAGTTTGTAATTTCAGATGTAACTGTTTAGCACAATAGTCATAATAAATAAATAAAATGCTTTAAATTGATGTTGGAGTATCTAAATGATTGATCTTTTTGTTTACTGTATAGAAATCATTCTTCTGTCCAAATACCTTTGAAGTTTCATGCAGATCCTGAGATATCTGGTAAAAACCGCTACAAGTACTTTGAACGGTAAGAAAAGAGGCATTGCCCAACAGTACTGTTCAGATGTTTGTGTAGTTACAGGTTCTTCAGCACATGAACAAGATTGTAGTTGTTACCGCTAATAGAAAAATGCTACCTGAAGTAACAAGATCCTGTGATGCGTTTGATGCATTATGCCTGCTGGATGTAATACTAAGTTTTGAAGCTTAGCTTTTTTAAGGTGAGCTAATGAAGTGCGTCACTGCAGATGAAGTTGAAAGCAACATGTCGATGGCCATTTTCTGTAGAATGAAACTCCTCTGCATATTTCATTCAGTGAACCCTTTCCCTTTCCTACCCTTATTCATTACTGCTGTTTCTGTAGAGGCCTTACAAAGTAGTGCTAGTATGAAATTTGTACCTACCTAGTCTCAGCTTTGTATATTGTAACCACCACTGGAAGATGCAAAAACTTGACACATCTATGTTCCAGCCCTTCTGAAAAAAATTTATTTATTGCATTTATTGTCCTTGTGATCCCTGTGCTTCAGAGCCTTTATTACAGACACCTGGGATGCACTGCTAGAAAATAAATGTATCAAAGCAAATTGTTACATTTCTGTGTGCAAAGAAATAAAGTGGGCATGTATAAAACAGTCCTTTGTTATTTATATGTAACAATAAGACTCTGGGCATACAACACTTGTAATACATTAAAATATAAATAATACATAAAACCGATAATATAAAGTGGAAAAGCAAAGATACGAATATACACCAAGCAAAAGAGCAAAGAAACCAAAAGTGCATATTTTATAGCTGCTTTTCTAAAGTAGTTTGTTTTTCTTTTTGTGTCGTATTTGTTATCACAGTTGTGCATTTTGTTTACACACTGGCATTAATGTGGTATGAATGTCAAGATGTATACTTACTACTTTTATAAACAAGGGAAAGTCCTCAAAATTAGTCTCAACATATACAGTGTATTTATTGGTCTGGATAACTGCTAACTTTTGTATTGAACTTGATTCAGTTATTTATGTTTTTTTAGCATGTGTTTTAGATCAGTTGTGACTTTTTTGTTTGTTTTTTTGTAGATGAGGTGTCTCATAGGTCAATTGTCATGTATATATATACACATACAATATTAATATCATTATTAGTGTATGTACCACACTTATTAGTTTATGTAGCAAACTGGAGGCAGATGCCTCAAATTCTGTGCAGTTTATTTGTAGAGGTAAGATAAAACCAATGAAAAGTAAGATTGTATTAGGGAACAGAAAATGTAAAAATCTTGCAGGTTTTCACCTTCCATCAGTCCTTTGGAAGGCAAACAGTAGGAGACTCCAGTGCTACACAGGTTCTTTCTCATTTCTATGAGGCAAGTTTCTCTTTCAAGCCAAATGCCTTATGTGCAAAAGATCAGTGCCTTCTTCTTCTGCTGTAGAGGGAGGCCAGAGTCTCTTCCAAGCAGATGTTTTTGTGTCTCACTGTTGCATTCCTGTCTTGTGGAATTTCCTGCTGTGGAAGCCCTTGGCCGGCCCGACTATCAGAGTAAAAATCTCACTCCTCCTAAGGCTGGCAGACGTCCTACCTTGACGTCAGTATGCTTGGGTATAAAGGGAGACAGCCAATGCCATGACATCAGTATGGTTTTGCCGTTGGAGCGTGAAGCAGTGTTTCAGTGGCCGGTCGGTCTGCACCAGAGAGAGGTCTTCTAAAGCTAAGCACCCTATTGGGGAACTCTTTTTCTTCCTTAAACTCATGTCAGATAAGGTTAACAATCGTCTCCACTGTGGTAAGTAAATCCCACACTGAGACTTTCATACATTGTGTGTCACCTGTCTAGGCCAGGATCACGACATCCCCAGTTGCCAGTTTTGCACCTATTTCATTTCTGGGACTGTCAGGGCTGAAATCTTAGCTAGGCATCTTAGTCAGCCTTCTTCTTTGCATCGTTTAATGGCGTTCGCCAGTCATCTTGTGGTTGAGCGCTCTAAGTGTAAGAAGGACAAGGAAAAAGACCCAAGCTTAGTGCCTTGGATGACAACCATTCACTGTCTGCCAGTCCCCCAAGGTTCATTATCACTGAGGAAGATGAGGCACTTTCACAGCCCCCTTCTGCGACCGAGGTGGTGGTGCAAGCCTTGTTGAGGCCTTAAGGAATCCCACATGCTGTCAGGTCCCTCAGCTTCAGCACAGGCCCTGGCTTTCATTTCGTCACTCAGGTCCAGAGACAGTCTGAAGATCTGTGCTTCCTTAGAGTGATCTTGTACTGGTGACACTCCTCTGAGGCTTTAGCCTGCATTGGTTCTGGCTTACAGAAAGACTGGCATCAGGATTGCAGATGTACCTAGACCCAAGGCCAAAGCTGCTGCGAAGAAAGGTTCTACCTCAGATCTTATGCCTAGGCCTACTGGCTCCCACACACTGTATTATCAGCAAGACCTGGTCAGATTAGCTGAGGACCTTATCTCCTTAGACAGAGCTAGGCAAACCTCCTTTGGAGTCTTCCCCAGGGAAAAGGAAGAGGGATCCTACCCCTGAAGTTTTCTCTGAACCTCCTGATTCAGATGAGGAATCTGACCAGGAGGAGTCTGTCTTTGAGGAGGGACCTTTCCTTACTTCTTTTGAAGATTCAGATTCTGAAGAGAATCTGCCTTCAGCTTCACCTCCTGAGGATATATGACTTTTGGGATAACACACAATGCCATAAGGAAATATTTCCAGTGGGTACAGAAATACACACAATCTAAAAAGAGGGTTAGGGAGTTCCTTGACCTCATGGAACGCAAACCTTTGGCTATTCCTCCTGTATTGGAGATGGTAGAGGATGTTTTTCTCTGAATCCAGATTCTCTGCCTCCAGCCCCTTGAAAACCAGACAGGTTTTACAGGGTGCTGGACTCGCATAAATACCTCTTCAAAAAAAACCCTGCTGACCCAGAGGTTGCCACTCCAGGTCCCAAAGGAGCAAGAGGCATCTCCTCAAAGAACCCTTTACCTACTGACAAAGAAAGCAGGGCCCTTGATAGGTTTGGTAGGAAAAAGTCTATACTTCTGAAACCCTAGCCATGCGAGCCCTTAACTGCGGGTTTCATATGATAAAATACCAACAAAGTATTTTAGACAAAATGAAGCAAAAGTTATCCTCCCTGGAGGACAAGAACATTTCAAAGGAATTGTTGGTCCTTTGCCATTCCAGCTTCCAGGTAACTAGACACTCATTACACAGTGGCTGTGATGCTATGGAGGCCTATAGCCAAGCTGCTGTATCTGGTTCTGTCATTAGGAGGCATGCCTGGCTAAGGGAAAAGACCCTACTAGAAATCCATGGCAGTTACCTCCGAGAGTGGACCTTCTGACTCAGGACAGGAGGAGGTTTGTGCATCCTAACCTACAGACTGTCAAACTCTCAGCCTAGATAATTCCCCAAAATTCTACTCTGAGCATACCCTAAGCAGACAAGTTCAAAACATTCTCAAAGAGGCTAGAAGGCCTAGTACTAGGAAATCATACTCTGCCAAGTGGAAAAGATTTCTGATTTGGTGTCAGCAACAAGGCCTCAATACTAACTCAGCCAGTATCTCTGCCATTTTAGATTACCGGCTACCCTGGTTGACAGAGGCCTATCCTTTTCTTCCATCAGAATTCATGCCTCTGCCATTTCAGCCCACATTCCTACTCTTCCTCCGATCTTTTCCTACCTCCTGATGAAAAATTCCTTGGGGGAGTGGTTCACATCAGACCTCCGAAAAGAGAACCCACACCTCCATGGGACCTCAGCTTTGTTCTTGAAAAATTGACACTACCCCACTTTGAACCAGCAGCTTCTCATGATTAAAAGTTCTTAATTTGGAATACTGCCCTTTTACTGCCTGTCAAATCAACTAGGAGAGTCTTTGAGGTGCAAGCTTTCATGGCAGTGGAACCATTTCTCATATTCCTCCCAGAGAGAGCACCACTCAGGACTAATCCATCCTTTAGTCTCAAGGTGGTCACAGACACATCCTTGAATCAAGCTATGCACTTGCCCACCTTCTTCCTCAAGCCGCAGAACTGGGGGAAAGAATCCTTCAGTCCTTCGTTGTGCACAGACAGCTTCGCTACTATCTTGACAGAACTAAATCTTTCAGAAAATCAGACCAACTCTTTGTGTCCTTTGTCATTGGCTCTGAAGGGAAACCATTCTCCAAACAGACTTTGTCCAAGTTGATCCCTCACTGTATTTCCTTTTGTTACCACCATCATGGTAGAAAGCCTCCAGAAACTGTAAGAACTCACTTCACTCCAAACACTACCACTTATCAGCCTTCTCCAAACCTAGAGCAGGATTTGCTACTGCCATCTTGCATGGAATCCTCCCTTCTCCATAGTCTACCTTCAACCCTCATCTCAGCATTGGGAATCATCCCACAAGTCAGGACTACAACAGTGAAACACAAAGAACATAGTACAGTTGTGTACTCTTAACATAAATGTAGATGTTCAAGTGTATTCACTGTTGCATTCTTCTTTCTCTCCCTCCTTCCCCCTATTGCCTGCAGGAGAAGTCTGCTTCTATCTTCTTCACTGACCAGATGACCCCCTGGGTATTTACCCTGCTGGGCCCTTTTTCTACCTTTGACCCTTGCTTGTGGTTCATCCTGGGGGCTCCTACCTTCTAAGAGGCAAGAAAAAAATGATGTCATGGCATCAGCTGGCTCTCTCTGTACCCAAGCATACTAACGTCAGGGTAGGGCTTCCACAAGCCTTAGGAGGAGGGAGATTTTCACTGTAGTAATTGGGCCGGCCTAGTGCTTCCACAGCAGGAAATCCCACAATTCAAGACTGCAACAGTGAATACACTTGAACATCTGCATTTATGGTAAGTGTACACAAATGTACTTTCGTCCTCTTTCTTATGATCATTCCCTCCGCACTTACAAACATCTCTGGTAAGCAGAGTTACAGCCCTTTCTTCTAATTCCCTACCAGTAGGTGCTTCCAAGTAATAGTTCATACACTTTCCCAGAACATACAAATTAAAGTTAAATAGTCATTCAAATAACAGGTTCTCTCAGAAAGCACAAAAAAAAAAAAAAAAATTGTAGTGCTTCGTACAAAATCAGTATTATTCACCTTCTGCTATGCTCGTGTCAGTATTAGATCTGATGTTCTTTTCATTCTTCCTCAATGTATGGTAATGATCTGACCTCGGAGCCAACTCAGACGGATACACTAGACTTTCAGATCCAAATCTAGAGCTCCTCCCACTACCCATGACACCCTAGTTAGCTAACAGTACCTCAAATGTCATTTGCCACCATGTCACACAGATGTAGATCCCTCTCTGAGCTGCACTGGATAGTGGGTTTTTTGCTGTTTTTGTTAATTTTTTGTGAGTAGTTACATTTAGCTATTATATTTTCTACTACCTTTATCTCCCCTCTCCTGTTTTTGTCTAATATGCGAGTTCTTTTCTGATTGTGTCTCCCTTACAGTTTTTTCTAAATCATTTGATAGTCTCTAACGTACCACAGTTGGTACTTGTCTTTTTCTCCCTTTAATTTTTTTCTACCCTTTAGGAGGTATTCTATCTATTGGTGGTAGTTTGCTATTCCAAAGAAAAAGGTATGGGCCTTTTTTCCCCTTTCTGATATTTCTTGCTTTCTTTTAAGCTATGTATGAGAAACCAAATGGTTTTAAAAAGTGCACTTCCTGTGGGCAAAAGATTCCTAATTCTCATGCCCACATGGAGTGTGTCTATTGCCTAGGAGCAGGAAGAAGCCTTCTAAATCTTCTTTGGAGATTAAGGAGTCTTGTAAGAGATCTGCACATTCTCCAGAGCCTTCAACTTTGACCGCTGCTTGATTGGAGCCTCCACAAAAAATTCAGAAACATTGGAGCCAACTTTTTCAGATCCTAAAGGAAAGTACATGGAACCAAAAACCTTGGCACTGACTGTTATACTGTCAAAGTCTCCTTCAACCTGCTCACCTGGTTTCACAGTTCAACCTGCTCACCTGGTTTCACAGTTGAACCAGTCTCCCCTCAAATCCTTTCCCTGTTTCTCCAAACAACATGATGGAGTGTAGACCACGATCGACAACCTTGTCCACCAGGTTCTCCAGAAGCCTCCAGAAGATGATGAGGAAATTCCTCAGAGTTCAGATTCAGATGGGGGTTATTCCTGCTACATTTCCCATTAGAACTGTGAGCCTTCCGTTTACTTCTCATGTAGTGATCTCTCCTTATCTGATCTATCCCATGGTTTTGGAGCTGTCAGATCCAAGAACCCTGAGAGTGTTGGTTCCGAAGATGGCTAGGTCTTTGACTCCAGCAGTCTCCCTGATTGGTTCTGCTCCTATTCCCTTGGATCAGGATTAGTATCCGAGCTGATGCATCAGCACTGGATCCAGGGGGCTGATTTCCACTCTGAGGTTTGGCACTGTATAGCTCGGGTCCAAGTTCCTCCTTGGGGCACAAATTCAGGCAGGGTCAAGACTTGGTTGCTTCAGAGGTTTAATCCCCAATGCAGCCAACCATAGCTCCTCCCAGTCCGTCTTCCTTTAAAGTAGTGGAGAGGGCTATTTCTTGACTGAGAGATCTAATTACTCTTTCATTATTGGATCCTACATCCCTTCCCCTTGCGGGTCTGATCTCTGATCCTATCCGATCTACTCTACAAGGACAGGCTGTACCATCTAGCATCCATACAGTCCACACTGAGGAACTTAGCCTCTCTTCAGATACCTCCCCAGATCATTCACTGAAGAGGTTCCTCGAAAGAGAATGTGCAAAAGAAGACACTTAGATTCCCATATGTAATCTTCTCACCAGAGATACTGACCTTGATGAAGGGGAAGATTTCCCCAGATCTCCACTAGATGACATCTTATTTCCAGACATCCTGGAAATTCTTAAGCAGAAAAGTGGATAGTCTTCAGATACTCCCTCCCCAGAAGAGTCAGTTTTTCTGGAAGCTTTTGGTTCCGATATATCTACATCTTGGGTCACTCCCCAGCAGATGAGTGTATTGATTTAATCTCTCTCTGTCTAACCAATTCCCTGATGCCCAGACAAAATGTTGACACTGCTGAAGGACAGACCCCATTGGAGCCAAGGAATCCCTCTTGATGCTATGGCTGTGGTGACAGCCATAAAAAAAGGAGCTAGAGGAGCTCCTCTGTCTATCTCCCAGACAGAGAGTCCAGGGCAATGGACAGGTTGGGAAAGCACATATTTGCTTCAGTGATCTTTGCTTTGAAGTGCCTGAATTATTTAGTGCACTTCACAAGACTACAGCAGGATTTGACCAAGAAGCTGTCCAAATCCCTCTCGGATTCCATGTCTGTGGAGGACTACAAGAGGTCCTCTTTACAGCTGGACACTCTGTTATCCATCTCCAATGTGGGTCCATGAGGTTGCTATCTCATGATGCGGAAGGTACCTCACAGGCTGCCGGTTCAGGCATAGCCATTAGAAGACATGCCTGGATCTGGTTGTGCAAGTCTGCAGAGGCTTTTCAGTCTTCTTTCATCAATGTTTCCTTTGGTGGGACATCTTTGTTTGGCCCTTCTGTGAAAGAAACACTTTCCCAGAATGAACAGGATGGAAAGACCCTGTCTGCCACAAAGATATGATTTTCTACTCCTCAACAATCTTTTTCCTGGAATCAAAGAGGAGGCAAGAAAATGTGGTTCTGCAAGTCCCAGGGATCTTTCCAGGATTCACACAGGAACAACTCATCCAGAGGCAGAGGGGAAGTTCAAATGGAAGACACCATCCTCGTGGCAGAGGAGGCCCACAAAACCAGAGTTTCTGAGATTCTTTTTGACTATCTACCTCTGGAGGCAGTCAGGGTGCACTTGTCTTTGCACTCAGTTGCTTGGGCTTCTATAACAAAAGTTTATTGGGTGCTAAAAATAATAATACAGAGGGTTTTTCTTACAATTCTTCCCGATTCCTCCAAACAAAAGAAGAAAGCTTTCCAATGCCTCACCCAGTCAGAGAGAAGCTGCAGCTCAGGAGATTTAAAAGCTGCTAGACAAAAGAGCATCCAAGAGGTCTCACCAGATCAGAGAAGATTTGAGACTTACTCAAGGTTCTTTTTAGTGCCAGAAAAGATAGGGGACCTGAAACCAATTTTGGATCCAAGCACCTGAACTAATTTGTGAAGAAGTCAAAGTTCCAAATGTTCATGGTTCAGTCCAATCTATCTTTTTGTGCAATGGATGATTGGATGTGCTTAATCAATCTTCAGGATGCCTACTGTTAAATCAAGGTGAACAGACAATCCTGAAGATTTCTGTGCTTTTGGCTGGGAGCCAGTCCCTATCATTTCAGAGCCCTGCCCTTTGGTTTCACCACAGTCCTAAGGGTGTTTACCACGTGTATGGCAGTGGTAGCATCTCACTTGAGACTGTTAGGATTCCTAGTGTTTCCATACTTAGACGACTGGGTCCTCACTGGCCCAGCCAGGCATCTCTTAGAGCAGTTCAGGGTCTGTTTGCTCCAACTTTGTCAAAGAGTAAGCATTTCAGTCAACACCTTCAAATCTAATCTACATCCTTTACAGAGCCTGGAATTTATAGGTGCCCAACTGAACACAAGTAACTCAGGTAGCCTCCTTTCCTATACATCGTGTGGCCACAATTAAGTTTCAGATACAGCAAATTCTTCACCCTTCTCCTCCAGCCAGACTTATCCTTCAGGCTCTAGGTTTGATGGCAACAGCCATAACCTTGTCAAAGGAAAAAACTTCAAAGACCAATTCACGTAAGGTTGAAGTATGGCACCCTTTATTAACTTGCAGCAAGGAGACAAAGCATGCAGGCAGAATGATTTGTCTAAATTACTAGTGAGCAGTATGCTACTTTTATACAGTTCTGTGAAATGTTACTATTCTATTGTTGACGTAGTTAGACACAGCTTTCTGTATTACTCTACAGAAAATGTTACTTAGATTTCCTGCTGACATGTTCAGATTTAAAACTCACTATGTGTTACATAGAAAATGTTACTTAGATTTCCTGCTGACATGACTGGATTATTGTTGATTTACAAAAACATTTGAGAAAAACAGCCTGGCCTTGGGGCTTATTTTTAGCCCACCACAATCTTTTCAATTCTTCAATTGTGCAGTTCTAATATATGTGTTACATTTTGCCTAGATTCAAGGTCCATTTCTAGCTTAGGTACAAGTAATGCTGACTACGGTTTATACTTTTAAGCAGCCTTTGTTTTCATTATCAATAGCTTCTAGCAGCTGTGTACTTTCTCATGGCATAAGCAGAAAATCAATAACTCTTTGTTAAGTCTCATTGACACTAGTAGAAATGAAATACTTCTTATTATTTTCATGACATTAGCAGAAATCAAATGCTTCTTGTTAATTTCCATGGCATAAGCAGATCATAGCTGCGCATATTTTCATGACATAAACAGGAGTGGAATATCTCTAGTAGCTGTGCAGATTCATGCAGTGTGAACAGAATAAATGTATTAACCCTTTTAAACCTCGAGTGCACTAAGCATGCATATTACTAATACATATTTTTCTAACATTTCCCTCCTTTTAATACTTTTATTCTACTTTCAAAATAAGCATAAACAGTTTTTTTCTTCCCCTAACCTCTTCCTACTCAGGATTTGCAATTAAGAGAGTCATTCAGTTTAAACTTATGAAAGAATTTTCAAATTTTCAACAATTCTTCAAGTTCAGCACCTTGGTATAAGGTTTCTGAAACTGACATGTCTGTAAAGTCTTTAATCAGTCTTTTCATGCAGGGGATGCAGCAGCAAACACATACCACCAGCAGGATCATTCCTACACAGATGGCAATCAGGATGTTCATCAGGATACTGCCCCACCCCCCCAAACAGTCTCTGGAAAAAGTCTGTCAATGGATTTGGTCCTGGTTTGGTCATAGCCGACACTTGCTGAATTACCTCAAGGTGATTGTCCATCTTGAGTTTGTGGTCAGGAATATACGAACAGCACTCCTCCTGGATTAAAGCGCAAGTACCTCCCCTTGCTCCTAGGGTGAAGTCGAGAGCCATGCGGTTTTGAAGCACTACAGTTCTCATGGCAGTCAGTTCATCAGTCACCAATTCTAGAGCGGAAAAGGTTGCATTGCTCATTATTTCGAGAAGTTTAGACAGTTTTCTCAGTTCCCAGATTGATTTTGTTGCTCCATATGCTGACAGTACACCTGCCCACAAGATGATGGTATCACCCAAGTCCATATGCGACAGTCCATTTTTCCCTAGGCCCCACAGCATGATGATTTTTCCAGCCCGCGTTGATTTGCCCCACTGGATTGACAGGCTTCTTGAGTTCTCGTCGAACATTTCGAATTTTCCCCTGAGGTAAAACTGCTGTGTGTCGTATGGCCGGAACCAGGTACCCCAAATAACAACTTCCGGGCCAATTCTCTGGTAACCACTTGTATGCTTTCCTGCCACATACAAAATAACAGTCTTCTACTTTGGTAGTAACTTTACTATGTCCTGGTTCTGGATGAAACTTTTTTTTGTCAACTATAATCAGTTGTTTATAAAGATCAGCATTATGTTTTATTTCGTCAGTTGTCCTATGCATCAGTTCAAAAAATGAATCATAACTTGTGTTGCAATAGGAACCTGTGTTATCAGTTTTATTGTAGCATCTATAGGGAACCGTCACATTGCAATTGCTCCAACCCACCTGAACTGTATCATTTTTGTAAAAATACACAGTCCCTTGTTGAACAGACAAGTGCAGTGCTACTTTATCTTGTGATGTAACATCTGATGTATCGTAGACTAAATTTTCCCAGGTCTTGTTGGCTCCTAGGGGGACTGAAGTTAACAATAACGCCCCGTATGCTGTTGGCAAAGCTGTGCAAATCCAGCAATTCGAAACATTGAAGGTCTCCGCATATACATATTTGATTGCCTGGTAAGTGTTGAAGTTTGGGTGCAACTCTATGTGCAACTCTCCACGCTTATTCAGTTCAGTTTGTGTGGCTGGGAAAAGGAATGGCCACAACAAAAAGATTATTCTCACTAGTACAGTCAACTGGATGATTATGCAATACTTCTGAGGAAATGGTTGTTCTGCATTCCTGTTTTCTCTGACTCTTCTGAGTAGTTTTATTTGGATTTTTCTGGATTCTATCATTTTTGCTTTTGACATGTGATCTTACTCTCTGCCCTAATAGGACCTTCAGCACCGATGGTTTCTTCACTGGGGTTGAGATGGATCAGTCTTATTGATCTGACCCCCCCCCCCTTTGTAGCCAGACTTTGTGCTGAGGGCCCCGATGGAGAGGTAAGATTTTTGTCCAGTTCAAAGTTCTTAACAAGTTTGCAGTGCGTCGGGTGGATCCACGAAGCTCGCTCTGCTATCTTGACTGCAGTGGGTGTCGAAAGAAGCACCTGGTATGGACCTTCCCACCTTGGTGATGACCAATTTTTCTTTTTTATATTCTTCACCCACACACAGTCCCCGGGGATCACTGCCACGTCCGATGTTTCAGTTTGTTCTTTATCTGAAACAGAATTTGACTGCAACAGATGTTTAGAATCCAACAAATTCCTCATATACTCAGCTAGTGTAAGATCAGCTTCCTGGTCTGAGGAAGTTTCCACTGGGGTGTATAATAAGCCCTTCCAAATAGTTTTTCAAAAGGAGTCAATCCTTTTGCAGTTGGAACAGTTCTCATGCTCAACAGTGCCAGGGGCAAACAATATAGCCAGTTCTTCCCTGTCTCAGCTATTAACTTTCTTAATTTGTTCTTTAATATACCATTGTGTCTCTCAACTAGCCCGGCAGATTGCGGATGGTATCCACAATAATTTTTTAAAGAAATACCAAAATGCTTACTTAACTGCTGTATGGTTTGGTTTACAAAGTGTGTACCATTGTCACTGTAGATCCTTTCCGGAATGCCGAATCTAGGGATGATTTCTTTGACAAGTACTTTTGCCACCATGGCTGCATCTGGATTTTTGGTCGGAAAGGCTTCTACCCATCTGGAAAACATATCTACAATGACAAGACAATACTTCTTATTTTCACATTTGTTCAATTCTATGAAATCCATACAGATAGTGTGAAACCGATATGGTGGTGTAGGGAAACTCTTTTGCTTGGGCTTTAACGCCCCTTGTGCATGATGTTTGTTACAAATTTGGCACATCAAACAAAATTTTTTAGAGTAGTTTGTAAATCCGTACATTGTGAACACTTGGTTCACCAGCTGTACCATCCCCCCTGTTGAGACATGGCATTGCCCATGGCTCAACAAAGTTGCATATCTAAACAAATTAGATGGTAGTATCGGTTTCCCTTCTTTAGAGATGTACAGCCCCTTTTCGAGAATTGCTCCTCGTTTTACCCATCTTTGTTTTTCAGCTTGCGTAGTGAGTGTCTGCATTGTTTTTAACATTGCTAAGTCTAAAATCTCAGAGGGTTGTAGTTCCTCATTTAAAATAAATACTTCTGTAGCTGCTTGTTTTGCAGCTGTATCAGCTCTCGCATTACCTTTTGAAATCCTGTCTTGTTGCTTGGTGTGAGCTGTGCATTTACAAATGGCTACTTTATGAGGTAATTGAATAGATTCTAAAAGATCTAAAATAAACTGTGCATGATTTATAGGTTTGCCAGTAGATGTTATCATTCCTCGGTTTTTCCACTGTTGCGCAAAAACATGTACAGTAGAAAAAGCGTACTGGCTGTCAGTAAAATGTTTTCACATTTACCCTTTGCTAAGGTACATGCCTGTGTCAAGGCAATCAATTCTGCTGCCTGTGCAGATAAGTTGTGTGGTAAAGGTTTTGCTTCTACAATCTCAGTATCAGAAACTACTGCATATCCTACTAGGTTCTGTCCCGCAGGACCCCTTTTGCAGGAACCATCCACTTAGTATGTCACCTCGGCATCATCCAAGGGTACATCCGTGAGATCTTTTCTAGGTAGTGTCTTTTGCTCAATTACCTGCAGGCAGCGGTGTGGTGTGCCGTCTGCAGGGGTTGAGAGCAAGGTAGAAGGGTTCAAAGTCGTGCATCGTTCAATTGTCATATGAGGCTGACTCAACAATATGGTCATACAGGAAAGATGCCTAGCAGGGGAAAGATATGCTACCTTCTCTTGCAGTAAAATAATCGCGACTGCATGAAGCACTCTCAAAGTGAGAAGGTGGAATAAAACTACTGAGGCTGAAGCCTGCACTGCCATTGCAGCTGCAACTACTGCTTGTACACAGTGGGGTAAGGACCGTGCCACTGGGTCTAGTTGTGATGAATAGTAAACAATGGGGCGTTGCTTGTCCCCATGCTGTTGTGTTAACACTGATGTCATATAACCTTGCTTACAGTCTACAGTTTGGAAAAAACGTTTATGATAGTTTGGTAATCCCAGAACTAATGAGGACTCTATTAACTGTTTCAGTTTGCAGAAAGCAGATTCTGCCTCTGGTGTCCATTGTAACAAATCCTGTGCTGCCATAGGCTTTTTATATATAAAGTCAGTTAGAGGTGCAGATTCCACAGCATAGTTTGGAATCCAGCTCCGGCAAAAATTAGTTGTACCCAGGAAGGACATCATTTCCTTCTTGGTAGTGGGTTTTGGTGCTTGCAAAATTGCTACTTTTCTATCCTCATCTAATGTTCTGCCTTCTTTGGATATTACATATCCTAGGTATTTGACTTGTTTTTTTCCAAAGCTGCAGTTTATTTTTGTTTACCTTATGTCCTTCAGCAGCTAAAAATCATAATAGCGCTATGGTATCTTCTTTACAATCTTGCTGGGTGGGGGCTGCCAGCAAGATGTCATCAACATAAAGTAAAATCTGACTGCCCCTTGGTGGGGTAAATCCCACCAAGTTGCTTGCCATTTCTTGTGAGAATATTGTAGGACTTTCACAATGCCCCTGTGGTAGTCACGTATATGTATACCTTTTCCCCTGAAATGTGAATACAAACCAATACTGGCTATCAGGGTGAATCGGTGTTGAAAAGAACGCATTGCTAATGTCTACCACAGAAAAATACTTCTGTTGAGGTTTTAAATAATTCAACAGGGTGTGTGGGTCTGGCACCTTAGGTGCCCTTAGTATTACTGCGTTATTTACAGCTTGTAAATCTTGGACCATACGCCATTCTCCATTTGCTTTTTTAACTGGAAATAAGGGTGTGTTACATGGTGAATCAGGAGATTCTACTAGTATCCCTCCTTTAAATAAGGCTGCTATAATAGGCTTTATCCCTGCCTCTGCATCTTTTCTTAAGGGTTTCTGTGGTCTAAATGCTGACTTTGGCATGATGGTAACTGGTCCCGCTGTACGAATAAGTCCTACAACTGATTTTCCTGTTGACCAGAGTGTTTCTGGTATATCTTGTAAGGCATTCTCTTCCTCCTTTAATAGGAGTGCTAATCAGCTGTCCTTGCTAGACTGCAAGTGCACGGCTGGGTGGGTCTGTTATCCAATTCAACTTCTGTATTTGTATTCCCTGTTCTGACAGTTCTAATTCTGTCTGTTTCTCCCATCTCATGACTTTTTCTCCTAGGTCTGCCCATTCTATGTTTTTGTTCTTGGTTAAGCTAACATGTAATCGATTAGATTTATAAAGTGTAAAGAACTCCTGGGGCAATGAACAGCTGGCTACACTGTTCCCTTCTGTGTCCCAGTACAGGTTACGTAATATCAATCTGTTTGCACGATTTTTAAACAGTTCTTGCTCATATTCCTTATCAGGTCCTGGTGTGTTACAATAATACAGGGTACAGTGCAACAAGTGTTTCTTATCAATGTCAAGGAAGGGGAACTTGCTGATGGCTACATTCATTAATTCTTCGGTCACAGTCCCTGGACCAGTCTTAACCAAGTCCTGGCTGTACCAATAAAACATTTCACCCTCCGACTGCACTGCAAAGGTATCAATTTGTCGCTGTACTTCCATACCCTGCATGGTTGGGACTGCTGCTATACCAAATAGCTGCATGAGGTCTCTGCCCAAGAGGTTTACTGGGCATTTTGCAGAAACAACAATTTTGCTTTTCTGAGTCAATCCTGAAACTGGATCAGTTATTGCAATATTACGGGAGAGGGGCTCCCGATACAGCTGTCCATTAGCTGCTTTTACCAGTATTTAATCAGGTGACTTTGTGTTTTCTGGCAGTTTGGAGGGATGTACCAGGCTTCGTGATGCCCCTGAGTCACACAAGAATTTGACTTCCCTCCCTTCTACCAAGAGTGTAACTTCTGGTTTCGTGTCTGCTAAATGCAGCTTCAAGCTCAATAAAGCTAGGTCTAATATTTCATTTTCTTCATTGTCACTAACTTCTTGCACTTCCTCTATTTCTTCTGTCACATCCTCTACTCCCTCTATCACATTCTCATTTGTCCTTTCTCTGCTATCCCCTTATAGTGATTCCTGACTACCATATAGTCAGTCCTCACCCTCCTTGTCTTCCGTGGTTGCCTTCTTATTTTTCCTGCAATCCTTTGCCAAGTGTCCCTTTTTACCGCATTTGAAACATTCACCCCTTTTCTTTCGCCCTTCAAAGTCCTCTGATCGTTGATCAGATTGTTTGTTTCCCTGTGCATTTTTCTTGCCCTTTTTCCCGGACTGTACTACATAAACTTCTGCTCCATCTTCTACAGAAAATACTTGAGCTTTCTTTTTCTTTTTGCTATTAAAATGCCTTTCGGCATGCCTAGCATATTCAAGTAATGACTGTAACCTGCTTGTACGATGGTCTACCATGTGATTTGTAATAAAACTGCTTATGGGTGCAATGCTGCCTTTTAAAAATGCATTCTTTAACTGCTGTTCATATGGGAAATCTTGTGTTTGATCTTCAGGAACCTGCATTCCACAGTGGTTATTAAAACATTCTAATAATCTGGCATAATACCGGTCAATAGTTTCACCTTCTTGTTGGATGCATTAATTAATGCAAGTCCAGTCTGCCCTAGGCTTCCATTTTTCAGAGAATGCGGTCTGTAAGACCTTTTACTCTGTTGTCTAATTCTGCATTACTATGTGGGAGGGGCCTTTGTGCAGCATCACGGGGATTCCAGTTGCCACTAATTATGTACCAATCTGGCCCCACAATTTGTCTAACTACTTTTTCTACCTCTTCTCCGTTTAGGTTATAACTCAGCCTCATTCCTTGTAAATCTTCTGAGAATTTTCTAAAATTAACTTTTGGATGGGGAATTCCCTCAGTGGCTGTCCGGATATCTTCTGGAGTCCAGGGTCTATACACTAAAATAGTTGGGTCCTGATTATCTTGTCCTGCCTGAGGATTAGGTACTTCTATAAGTGGACATATTTCTTCTTCACTCATAGATCGTGAATTTTTAACCATTTGATATAACTCGATGTCTTCATTTGAATTACCTGCCCTTGTTTGAGACCTGGTCCCGATGGGATCTCTAATAAATGGTTTTACTTTTATAATGTCTCTATTTTCAGTGACAACAGGATATCGTGGGGGTGGACTAACCTGTTCACTTGCTTCATATTCTGGTAAGGGAGGTGGAGGGGCCAATGCTATTCTAAGTTATTGTCCTCCTTATCTAAAAACATTGTTTTTGAATTGTTCCCTACGGTTTACTTCCTCAATCCACCTGTGTGCCTGAGGAATTCATAATTTGCATTGCTTTTTTACCCGACCTTTGGAATCAGTTTTGAGCTGTTTGACAAGTTTGATAAGTGAAGATTTTTCTTATTTTCCTTTGAATTCATATTTATTAACCCATTTTGAATAATATTTAATATTGGCGCGTTGCGATTGCATGTATTTTGCGTCTTCTGTTAATGGTGGATTTTGGGGTCTCTGTGCAATTATTACCCATTTTGTTCTACCCTTTTGATCGTTACGTAACTTCTCTTATTTTTAACGTGGTACCACGGATTTTGTTATAGTCTCTTCAGAATGACTGCCTACTTATTCTGTTTCTCCTGATCTATGACAAGACAGTAATCTTTTCTATCCTTGACTTGTAAAATACAGTCTTGACAAAAACAATACAAATCTAGTCCCTGATCTAAAACAGAAAACAGAAGAAAGTAGATTCACCTTACCTGAGCCCACGTGATTGATCAACAATTCGGAGACCCATCCTTCAGTCGTAGATCAGAAAGTGGCTGGCCTCTTTTGTATGACAATTCAGTCAGAGGGCTTTTCAAATCAGAAGAACTGATTTGGTTTCTTCCCCGTACGGTTTCAACCACCTGGCCCGTCTGATCCGAGGTGAAGAGTGGGTTCCGGTCCAAAGGACAAATCTGTCAAAGGAAAAAACTTCAAAGACCAATTCATGTAAGGTTCAAGTATGGCACCCTTTATTAACTTGCAGCAAGGAGACAAAGCATGCAGGCAGAATGATTTGTCTAAATTACTAGTGAGCAGTATGCTACTTTTATACAGTTCTATGAAATGTTACCATTCTATTGTTGACGTAGTTGGACACAGCTTTCTGTATTACTCTACAGAAAATGTTACTTAGATTTCCTGCTGACATGTTCAGATTTAAAACTCACTATGTGTTACATAGAAAATGTTACTTAGATTTCCTGCTGACATGACTGGATTATTGTTGATTTACAAAAACATTTGAGGAAAAACAGCCTGGCCTTGGGGCTTATTTTTAGCCCACCACAATCTTTTCAATTGTTCAGTTCTAATAGATGTGTTACATTTTGCCTAGATTCAAGGTCCATTTCTAGCTTAGGTACAAGTAATGCTGACTACGGTTTATACTTTTAAGCAGCCTTTGTTTTCATTATCAATAGCTTCTAGCAGCTGTGTACTTTCTCATGGCATAAGCAGAAAATCAATAACTCTTTGTTAAGTCTCATTGACACTAGTAGAAATGAAATACTTCTTATTATTTTCATGACATTAGCAGAAATCAAATGCTTCTTGTTAATTTCCATGGCATAAGCAGATCATAGCTGCGCATATTTTCATGACATAAACAGGAGTGGAATGTCTCTAGTAGCTGTGCAGATTCATGCAGTGTGAACAGAATAAATGTATTAACCCTTTTAAACCTCGAGTGCACTAAGCATGCATATTACTAATACATATTTTTCTAACAACCTTAATTCCAATGGACTGGTTCTATATGCAATCTCTCCAATGGACTCTAGCTGTTCAGTGGTCTATTCTGCATCATCCTTTATTTTTTCCAGTCAAACTCACTCGAATGTGCAAGAATCATCTTCATTGGTGGGTTCAGTTGAATTAAGTTTATTTAGGCTGTCCCTTTATCTTGTCTCCTCCAGTAACCATAGTAACCAAGGACACCTCCCAATTTGGGTGGTGGGGCATTCCTTGGGTTGGGCAGTCCAAGGCAGGTGGTACCCCCAAGTGACCAATTTGTATATCAGTGCTCTAGAGGTGAGAGTGGTTCCACTAGCAAAGCAGGCCTTTCAGGACTTTCTTTCTCTAGGGATTATTGTGATACAAACTGTGTCTGGTACATCAGCAAGCAAGGAGGAACCTCATCTTACCCCCTTTGTTGAGAGGCAGTGAGAGTGTGGCAGTGGGAGATGTCCTCCAGCTGCTTTCATATGGGTAATGTACATATTGAGGAAATCCAACGTCTTAGTGGACAAACCCAGCAAATCTCTTCTGATGCCTCACAGGTGGTCTCTCAATCAATCAGTGGTGGAGAGTATTTTCCATTCTTGGGCCAGCATTCCTGTGATCTCTTTGCATTTTACCACAACAAGTGCAGCAGGTTTTTTGCCCTAATACTCCCTCAGGGGGAGTCACTGAGAGATGCTCTAGTCCATGTTTGGCTCTCTGGTCTCCTCTATGCTTATCCCCTCGTACCCCTGATCCCAAAATTCTTACAGAAAGCACTTTGGTTGAAGATCTCAGTTATCTTCATTGCCCACTCCTGGCCTCCCAAAGTGTGGTTCCCCTTCCTTTGGTCTCATCTTCAATATCCTACATGAATACTGGACACCAGTCCAGACCTTTTCTTGCATCCCTTGGGGATGAAGCATCCCAATATTCCAGACCTCAAAATAAACGCATGGTTTCTCCAATTCCACTGATAGCTAGACACACCAGGCTTTCATCCTCGATTTGACAAATACTTCTGTCTTCCCAGAAATCTTCTGCAAGAAAGATCTACAGGAGTAAATGGAAAAAAGATTTTCAATTTGGGCTCTGTAGAGGGAAATTGACGATTTCACTGCTCCTCTATCTTCGGTTCTGGAATTTTTAACATCTATTTTTTAAGAAGATGCTAGTTTTTCTACAGTCAAAGCTCAGTTAGCAGCCATATCTAATTTTTGCTCAGGAGAAACAGCTACTTCTTTAGCTTCTTCCAAATTGTGCAAGGAATTTCTAAAAGACACCTTTTTACTTAGACCGCCAGTGAAATATCCGTCACATCCTTGGGATCCAATAGTCATACTTCAAGGATTGACCCAACAACCCTTTGAACCATCAGCAAAATGTGATTTAAAATTCTTCTCTTGGAAAACAGCTTTCCTAATAGCCATTACATCTGTGAGGTAAATTTCTGAACTCCAGACTCTATCTTCCAAATCCCCTTACATTGTTTTTCTGAAAGGCAGAGTTACGTTACAGATCAATCCATCCTTACCAAAGGTGGCATCTGAATCGAATAGTCAAACAATTCATTTGCCTCTCTTCTTCCCTAATTTTTCAAATATGGGAGAGCACATGCTACATCTTTTAGATGTACATAGACTACATTTTTATCTTCACAGGATGAGAGATTTCGGGAAATCAGAACAGGTGTTTGTTTCTTTCTCACCAAACAGACTGGGATCACCAGTTTCTAAAATTACCCTGGCCAAATGGATTACTGATTGCACTTCTTTTGTATATACTCAGCAAAGCATCTCCTTATCAAAACCTTCTAAAGCACATTCTACTAGATCCATGGCAACTTCTTCCACCTTCTGGTCTAGAACATCCATTGATGTCATTTGTGTAGCAGCTACTTGGTCTAATGCTCATACCTTTGCTCATTACAAACTAGATTTAACCTCCAGAAGCAGAGCTGCCTTTGGTTTGGCAGTTCTCTGTAATATATCCTTCCATGAGGGCCACCCAAGATTCATGTAGTTGGGGACACTGACTCATACACTGAGGAAGAATGAAAATGGCAATATCAGGTATTCAAATGAATTACTAACCATAACTATGCATCCGTGTTGTCCGTCTTCATTCTTCCTCAACTACTGACCCTCCTTTTCCCTTCCCTTCATCTTCTGGAGTGACCTTGTGGGTATTATGGAACCTTTGTTCCAGGTTTGAACCCTAGCTTTGCTGTTTCTTTCATTCTTCCTGCTCTATATTGGGATCTATAGGGCAACAAACTTGATCTGAGGTATTGTTAGCTAATTAGGGTATTACAGGGAGAGGAAGGAGCTCTAGAGTTGGATCTGAAAGTCTAGTGTATGTGGCTGAGTCAGATCCAAGGTCAGATCTTGTACCCATACGCTGAGAAAGAGTGAAAATGGAGAACACTGATGCATAGTTATGGTGAGTACTTTTTATTGGAGTTGCCCTGAGAATTGTAAGGAATGTTGGAATCAGGAGACTTTAAAACTGGACTGACAAAATGTGCACTTATTTTCAGTTGTTTTCTTCTCTGAACATGAATTTTTATACATACACACACCTCTCTACTGTCAGCTTGTAAAAGCATACATAATTTGTAACCTGTATTAAGTGCTTTGATACACCTGTGAAAGGCTAGAGAGAACAAGAGAGACAGTGGCTTATTTAGATCTTCATCCTGTAAAATAAGGGCACTGCCAAAGGCCATTTATTTATTGGCATTTATTTACCAGGAAAGTATGACTGGGTAGGAGCCCATTTTCAGAGGCGGCCTGGGAAGAAAAAGTATTACAAAACATTTGAAGAATAATAATTGTACGGTCATTAAAAGTAATACAGAAAACAAATACAATTTAAATAATTACATCAAATTAGACATAATATGAAAGCATTGGTTAAGAGAAGGTGTAAGTTATATGAAAATGATTTAACAGAGAAATTTTAGCCCGTTTGTAGAGGAATTAAAGGTAAGTTAGTATAATACAGATAGGAATTGCATTACAAAGTGAGAGAAAAGCAGGCTTATGGTATATTTAGAGAGAAAGCCTGGGGAGAGAAATTGATAGACGTAGGGAAATGAGTGAAGAAGGGAGAATAAGGAGATATAAGGTATGACTAGGTATTTGTCCACATTTAGGGATATAGTTTATCTTGGTGCTGAGCATGAACAGATCCAGCTTTTGGCTAGGAATTTTTTCGGATTGGTTTTGAAGGATAGGAGGAATGATATTTATCTGATGGATAGAGAAAAGGAGTTCCATGCCTTAGCAACATGGTACGAGTAGAGACAATGCCCAGCAGATGTTTGTGGACAGACCAGAGTTTTTGATCACTGGACCATAATGAATGACTAGGAACATCGTCATGTAGAGTGTTATTTAGTGCTGAATAAGCAGATGGATTTTGGATAATTTTATAGGTGCAATCCACTAGACGGAAACCGACCGTCTAAGTAATGCTTTATAGTTAAGCGAGTGAACACGACTCGAACAGGGTGAATGAAAAATTTATTGTTTTAAAAACTAAACTTTTTGAAACTCGTACAAACAATCTGGTTATGCGCTTTCATCTGCCTATGCAGACTTCTTCAGAACAAATCAATCTTGTAACATTACCTTATTTAAAAACTTTTTGGCACCAAAGCACCCATTGATTCCACATTTAAAGTAATAGTGTATCTATTTTAAAAAATCTCTCACTTAATAACATTGTTATTTAAAAATATGTTATGATGTATTCATTAAGATTTATTACATTAAACAAAAACATTGATTTGATGTACAGTGATATATTAATGATAAAAAAATGAATACATAAAAAATACAACTAATCCAGTAATGTTTACATGCCATTGCATATGTCTCATAGCAGCATAACAGCATAATATAGCAGCATTTTAATTTGAAATATTTATATCTTAAAATAAAATATCCGTGTTTTAAAATAAAATAAATCAAATTATATGTTATTTTGATAAATACTTATAAGGTATTGCATAAATAAATTTATTTGATGTACGTATAAAGTAAGTTAGATTAACACTTAAGTAAAAATTTTTAAAAATAGTTGACCTTTATGTAAAGAACCATCCCTTTACAATAATTGCAGAAAAGGTTTTATGGTAACATAATCATTAATCCCTGGCTCCCTAGTGGCGTCTGTCAAAATTTGCCATATACTCTCTCTTTCGCCTAATAGCACTTTGTGGTTGCCCCCATGAGGTGAAATGTTCACTTGATCAATAATGGCAAACTTAAATGCATGCGTTTCTCCACATTTATTGATATTTCGGAACAGTGCACCGTTCATGTCTTTAACTCTAATTCTGTATAAATGATCGTAAATTCGCTTCCTAAAATGCCTCGCAGTTTTTCCTATATAAAATGTGGAACATTACATGCACTTAACTGTATAAATAACATTCTTACTATTGCAGTTACCCGCTCTAAATTTAACATATGTCCTGTTCACATCATTCAACCTACATCCTTCTTTTTCTAATATCGTCCAAAAGGAGAAAACTCAGTGATAAACTGCACAGTATAAACAGCAAAAAAACAGGAACCACAACCAAGAACTGTGCTGAAACACAGAGATGCCAGCAGATAAAATAGCAATGTTTTATTATATAGTTGTAAGCGCTTTCACACCCTTCGGTGCTTCTTCAGACAATGTAAAACTTAAAAGAACCAGCTTAAATAAACCCATACAAATTCAAACAGACCAATAAAAATTCACATATCATTAGTAATTCATACAAATTTAAAGAAATACTTAATAAAATAAATACAAGGCTTTAATACCTCTGAAAAATATTAAAATAATTTCTCGAGCAACTTACGTCCTTTTAGTGGTGATTTAATATTTATTTTATTTATTTATTTATTTATCATTTGTTGACCGGGAAAGTCCGACTAGGTTCCACAGAGCCTGTTTTCAGCGGAGGCCCGGGGAGAAATGCTCCAGATGCATGTCTTTGGAATGTGGGAGGAAACCGGAGTACCCGGAGGAAACCCACGCGAACACAGGGAGAACATGCAAACTCCACACAGAAGGCACCCCAGCCGAGAATCGAACCGGTGAACCTCTTGCTGTGAGGTGACAATGTTAACCGCTGCACCACTGCGCCGCCCAATAGAAATAATAGAATAGAATAATAGAATAGAATAAATTAATAGAAACAGTGTCATTAAGACCGGAGCCTAAATGTGCTCCAAGTCTAAATATCCATTTCATTTCTGCTGTGTCAGTATATGCATAAACATCTCCCAACCTAATATTACTAGATCACTTGTACTACTTGAAATAAAAATGAATGTGTAGCACCTTCAGTCACCGTATGCTTAGCTAAAGCACTGTGCAATAATTTTTTCCTTGTACAATAGACATGATCCCTTATACGCTCTCAAAGTCTTCTATTTGTTTTTCCTACATAGAATTTTGTACATGTAGTGCATTGAGCCAGATATATCACATTTTTGGTGTTACAGTCAGCCTGCACCTTAAACTGCCAAGTCCATTTAGTGTCCAGGTGTAGAAAATGTCCTTTCTCATTAATAAAATGACAAAAATTACAACTATTACATCTTGTCATACCTCTCAAATGAGACTGTTGAACAATTTTCTTATTGGGATAGCATAAAAGTTGCTTCAGTGTATCCTTATTCTTATATACCACTCTCAGACGTACACCAACTATTTCTGCAATATCCTGATCCGTGTGCAAAATATGCCAATTCTTATACAACACATTTCTGATGTACTTAACATCAGAACTATATGGCAAGATCAGAGGCACCCCTTGTAGATTCTTTCTATTTGTCCTATTAGATGTATTTGTTTGAGAAAAATAAGGTTTGGCTTTGCCACCCCTTCTTTTCATGGTGGTACTTATAGCTTTGGACACAGCCATCTGTTCATAACCCTTACCTACAAACTCTGACTTGAGTGTTTCTAAGTTCTCCTGTAGTATATCATTATTGACTGTTAATCTGCCTACTCTCAATGTCTGTTCATGCACTACACTATCAAAAACATGTTGAGGATGCATACTAGTTCTATGTAAAAACGAAGGACAATAACATTCTTTCCGATACAATTCTGTAGTAAAAACGCCATCACTGTTTACTGAAACCATAACATCTAAAAATTCTATATTTGTATTAGATATCTTATATGTAAAGCGTAAAAAAACACTAGTACTATTCAAATGTTTTATAAAATTCAATAGTGATGTCTCACTACATCCCCATACAAAAAAAACCCATCATCTACAAAACGTCTGTAAAAAATGAGATCTGTACCCATAAATACTCTAATACTATTGTATTCCCATTCTGCCATGACCAGATTTGCATAACTATTGGCACAACTGGTTCCCATTGCCACACCTTTCTGCTGCCAATAGTACACTCCTTCAAATACAAGCACATTATGATCTAAAATAACTTCCAATAAATAACATAGAAGATCTATATGTTTCTCATCAAAAACACCATCTCTGGTGAAATATTTCTTAATCATGCTGATACCTTCAGCATTGGGAATACAAGTAAAAAGAGCCTCAACATCTAGAGACACCAAGATGTTAGATGGAAAAAAAGACTGACCAAATTTCATGTATAAATCATGTAAAAGGTGTTGAGTGTCTTTCAAAACTATATGATACCTATCCAAGACTGTTCTCAATTTTTTGTCTACATAAATAGATAAAGGCTCAGTAAGCCAGCCTGAAGGTATCAGCATGATTAAGAAATATTTGACCAGAGATGGTGTTTTTGATGAGAAACATAAAGATCTTTTATGTTATTTATTGGAAGTTATTTTAGATCATAATGTTTTGTATTTGAAGGATGTAATAGTTGTTTGAAGAAAGGTGTGGCGATGGGAACCAGTTGCGCCAATAGTTATGCAAATCTGGTCATGGCAGAATGGGAATACAATATTATTAGAGTATTTATGGGTACAGATCTCATTTTTTACAGACTTTTGTAGGTGATGTCTTTTTTGTATGGGGAAGTAGTGAGACATCACTACTGAATTTTATAAAACATTTGAATAGTACTAGTGTTTTTTTATGCTTTACATATAAGATATCTAATAAGATAAGATATCTAATACAAGTGTAACATTTTTAGATGTTATGGTTTCAGTAAACAGTGATGGTGTTTTTACTACAGAATTGTATCGTAAAGAATGTTATTGTCCTTCATTTTTACATAGAACTAGTATGCATCCTCAAAATGTTTTTGCTAGTGTAGTGCATGGACAGATGTTGGGAGTAGCCAGATTAACAGTCAATAATGATATACTACAGGAGAACTTAGAAACACTTAAGTCAGAGTTTGTAGGTTGAGGTTATGAACAGATGGCTGTGTCCAAAGCTATAAGTACCACCATGAAAAGAAGGGGTGGCAAAGCCAAACCTTATTTTTCTCAAACAAATACATATAATAGGACAAATAGAAAGAATCTACAAGCCCAGGGATTACCTCAGTGTCACTGCTCAACAGAGGCACAGCAAAATAATGGGTATAGTTCCCCATACTAAAGGGGTGGCGTAAGCCACAAAACTATGGGCTAGGCTTGTAAATGCCCTCGGGCAGATAGCCTAGTATGAACCTATGAACCTATGAACAAGGATTGCCTCTGATCTTGCCATATAGTTCTGATGTTAAGTATATCAGAAATGTGTTATATAAGAATTGGCATATTTTGTACCTGGATCAGGATATTGTAGAAATAGTTGGTGTGCATCCTAGAGTGGTATATAAGAATAAGGATACACTGAAGCAACTTTTATGCTATCCCAATAAGAACATTGTTCAACAGTCTCATTTGAGAGGTATGACAAGATGTAATAGTTGTAATTTTTGTCATTTTATTAATGAGGAAGGACATTTTCTACACCCAGACACTAAACGGACTTGGCAGTTTAAGGTGCAGGCTGATTGTATCACCAAAAATGTGATATATCTGGCTCAATGCACTACATGTACAAAATTCTATGTGGGGAAAACAAATAGAAGACTTTGAGAGCGTATAAGGGATCATGTCTACTGTACAAGGAAAGAATTATTGCATAGTGCTTTAGCTAAGCATACGGTGACTGAAGGTGCTACACATTCATTTTTATTTCAAGTAGTACAAGTAACCTATAGTGATATTAGGTTGGGAGATGTTTATGCATATAATGACACAGCAGAAATAAAATGGATATTTAGACTTGGAGCACATTTAGGCTCCGGTCTTAATGACACTGTTTCTATTAAACCACCACTAAAAGGACGTAAGTTGCTCAAGAAATGATTTTAATATTTTTCAGAGGTATTAAAGCCTTGTATTTATTTTATTAAGTATTTCTTTAAATTTGTATGAATTACTAATGATATGTGAATTTTTATTGGTCTGTTTGAATTTGTATGGGTTTATTTAAGCTGGTTCTTTTAAGTTTTACATTGTCTGAAGAAGCACCGAAGGGTGTGGAAGCACTTACAACTATATAATAAAACATTGCTATTTTATCTGCTGGCGTCTCCGTTTTTCTGCACAGTCCTTGGCTGTGGTTCCTGTTTTTTTGCTTTTTCTAATATCACATAACATTGTTTGCAAGACCCACACTTTTTTGTTGTTTTACGTGCATTATGTACCTCTGTACCCTTAGCCATCTGTTCCAACTGTCTTTTTATATTCATACCTGTTTTGTTAACAAAACTTGGACTTTCTCCTTTAATTTTTCTAACTTCTTCATCAACTACTATTATATTCCAATGACTTCTAATAATGTTTTTGATATATTTAACATAGAGTGAATACATTAAAACACATACTCTATTGTTCATCATATCGTCCGACAATTTCATGTTATTTTTAATATTTGTCATTTCTTTACCCAGTAAGGGTGGGTATTTTTACCCCATTCTTTAATAACATATGCTGCAACATCATTCAATATGGAAGGTGGATATCCCCTGTTTGCAAACATGGACCTAATATAGCTTATTTCTTTTTCCATTATGACTGAGCTAGATGACATACACGCTGCTCTTATGCTCTTATACATTGTCCTTTGAATACATTTTTTAACACATGTCTGGGGTGGTCACTGGTAAATTTCAGATAATCGATGGAAAAAGTATCCTTCCTATAAATTTCTGATTGGAAACCATCCTTAGTATGACTAATGAATGTATCCAAATATGCTATACCAGTTTTTAAATAAGGTAATGTTACAAGATTGATTTGTTCTGAAGAAGTCTGCATAGGCAGATGAAAGCGCTTAACCAGATTGTTTGTACGAGTTTCAAAAAGTGTAGTTTTTAAAACAATAAATTTTTCATTCACCCTGTTCGAGTCGTGTTCACTCGCTTAACTATAAAACATTACTTAGACGGTCGGCTTCCGTCTAGTGGATTGCATTTACGGTGTTGCTTCTGTTCTTCTTGTACATTATAATTTTATAGGTGGTAAGAAGCTGTGTAAATGTTGATGAGTTAGTTCTAACCAATTTAGGCTGTTTAGTGCTATACAGTGGTGGGTTCTGAAAGGGTTTTTTGCTGCAAATTTAGAGACTTTGTTATAGCATTGCTCAAGTTTTGATTTCTGTGATGCCTGAAGGTTATTAAGGATGGAAGCACCATAAAGAAGTGTGGGGAGAAGAAGTATAGCTTCACTTGTGTCAGTGAGAAAGTTTTTGGCTCTATAAAGCATCCCTAGTTTCTGATGAGCTTTTCTTATGCACTTTTGTATATGCAGATCGAATTTAAGATTATTATCCACTACTATCCCTAACAATTTATTATGAGAAGTGACTTCAGTGATGGAAATAGGATATGGGGAGGGCTTTTTTTTTGAAAATGGAAAGAAATAAGGGTAAGTGAGGAGAGAATAAAAAGACAGACAGTAGAATGCTTACTTTTCACAGAATAATTTGTTGTAGTCACTTGTTGTGTCTTTCGGCTTTTCCCGGTTAGGGGTCGCCACAGCAGAACTCCAGTCCGCTAATGATTGGCAGTGGATTTTTACGTGCCGAGTTGCCAGCCCTGACGCACAACCTTCAACGAATTTACACCCATTCACGCATGTCTCCTCACAGAAGACGCTCTAGCTGAGAATCGAACGGGACAACGTCTTGCTGTGAGGCGACAACGCTACCGCAGCTAGCTAGTTTAGGATGCTTCTAAGGGGCGAGGTGTTTTTCCTGAAATTACAGTATATCTGAAGGTATGTAATAGCCAAGTGAAAAGCAGGGACCCTTTTAACCAAGCTTTATAGCCCACTGATATTAAATAAGTCCATTCAACCTGTATAGTGGGCCCATAGTTATTTCACAACGTTCACCATATTGATTACTGCTGCAGTATCCTTGGATATATGTGTTATATCCTGACAATGATGCAACAGCTGGCCAGCTTTCTAAAGCTTCAGGGCATCTTCCATAAGCCAAAACTGTCAAGCAGCTCCAGCTGAGTTGACTAAAATACATGTCTGTGTGTGAAGCCCTTCAGAGGTTTACTGCCGCTGAAGAGTATGCTTCCCTGAGGCTTTTGAGGATTAATGGTCAGCTTGTGCTTTCCTTCACTGGGCAGATATGTTTTTTTTTGGGGAAAAACTTCCATTTTCTTAATTTTGTTTATGTTTTACTACTTTCTTCTTTACTATGTTTTACTACTTTCTTCTTTAGGAAAATTATTTTAAAGCTATTAGTGCTGTGTTTTATTGGACTGTCTTAAGACTATTAACATGCTTTTAAATGGAGCATTTGATTTTTCCTGTCAGTTTAAAAGTAGGTAATGTAACTGAAAACATTTTTTTTTTGTGGCGGAATTGTGTTTATTTTTCCTTTGTGGAACTGGCATAGTGTTTTAAAATGTTTTTTTTTTTACTTTATTTTCTCTGTCAAAAAAAAAAAAAAACGTTTGTGGACTGGTAGTGTTTACTGGCAATTGCTACTTGTCTTCCCTAGAATGAGGTGCTATTTTCAGCTTGACCATGGAACAGACTACCATACCATAGTTAGTCCTCCTTCCAGCCACAAAAAGAAGAAAATTAAGCAAGCAGCCACCACAGCAGACTAGCAATTTGCCTGAGCTGCTGATGAGTGACTGCTGTGGCCATTTGTTGTAACTCATACCATTCATCTTGTACCCCGGATCACTCTGGTGTAGCACCTGCAGCCACTTTGGACCAGGTGTTTAGCCATATCCTCTGCAGCTGTTGGGTCCCCTCTGTGGGCAAGGGAGAATCACTCTTGTCAGTCTTGGGAGAGGGAACAGGGAAAGTTTCACTATTGAGTCAGAATGCTGGTGGGAAACCTGGAAAAGCAGCTGCTGCTACTAGTAACATGATTGGATCCATTTTTCTTGTCAAAACAATAAACGGAAAACCAAGCATGTATCTACTCCTCCTCAGATTTCTTTGGATTGGAGTAGTTTACTGGGTCTGGCTCAAGGTTTAGTTCAGGCTGTTGCTCTTTCTTGTAAAGTAGTTTCTGATAAAAGAATGAGGGATTCCTCTTTCCTGAAGACATTCCAGATTCTGAATCTGAAGAAGAAGATGCAAGGATGGATACAGGGGTTTTTCTTCAGATTTCTGATTCAGACTTAGATGAGACCACAGTCTGATAGTGTGTCTGTGTGTGTGTCTATGTGTGTCTCTATGTGTGTCTCTCTGTGTGTGTGTGTGTGTGTGTGTGTGTGTGTGTGTGTGTGTGTGTGTGTGTGTGTGTGTGTGTATGTATGTGTGTGTATGTATGTGTGTGTGTGTGTTTTCTTTCAGTGAGACTATTGCTAGGATATGCCAGTGTTTTCACTGGGAGAACACCAAGGTTTTTTAGTCCCTCAGAAAATACTGTGAGTTGTTACAGAAGGATTTTCCAAAACCCACACCCTTTCCTCCTATTCTGTCTACTTTACAGAATATGTGTGTTACTGCCTACAGTTTTCCTGACAAGTCAGCCAGCTGCCCCTAAAAAGGCAGATAGGATGTATAAAGTTCCTCAATCTTTTAATTTTTTATACACTATTCCCAAACCTGACCCAGCAGCTATGGCTTTAGTTGATGCCACTGCTGCTAAAAAGGAGTTAGTTAATTCCAGTCCTACTCTTTTTGACAAGGATGGGAAAATTATTAATATGTAATGGAAAAAGTATATAATTCTACAACTTGATTCTCAAAATGTTGAATTTGTCAGGCTCATATGTAAAGTTTGTTATGACAAATTGTGAAAGTATAAGGAATGTTTTATCTGCAGTTTCTTCTTGTGAGGAAAAATCTGGTTTAAAAAAACTGTAGCACAGGTCACTACTCATTGTTTCAGTATGTGCATGACAGTGTTGATACTTCTTCCAGGGCTATGGCCACTGGTACTGTTTTCAGGAGGTTTGCATAGCTGCATTCACAGAACCTCCCAGATGATGATAAAAATGAGATTTCAATTTTCCCTTGGACAGAGATTTAATATTTGGCCCCTCTGCTATAGAAGTGATCAAAAAGTATGACGAAAGGGGCAAGCTGATACAGCGAATCTCTGAGATTTTTCAGCCCTCCTTTTCCAAATTGTCCAAGAGATGTTCCATCTCCATCAAATTTTGAGAAAAAAAACAGATTAAATAATCTCAACAAGATACAGGTAAACAGACACTTAAGAAGAGATGGCAAAGGTGGTGTCCTTCTATATCACTCTTCCAGTATTCTCAGCAAAAGGGATCTCCCGCCCAGGGCAGCCCAACACTCGGCCATGATACCAAAGCCTAATGATCTTGTATGTGCCATACATAACCATAACAGTCTAGAGCAGAGGGGACAGGAGGGAGTAATGAATACTGCAACAGTGAAGAGAAGAACATCTACTGTTATGGTAAGATTTTACACAACTTTACTGTGTCCTTCCATATCACTGCTGCGGTATTTATAACCAAAGGGAGAGTACAAAAGCTCAAGAGGAAACCTGGGAGGAGGAGGATGGTATGGGAAGAGCCCTCCAGAAACCCATGCAGGATAGCTCTGACAAAGCCAGCTCTAGCTCTGGAAATAGTATCCAACTTGTAATGCTTGGTGAAATTAGCAGCCTCAAGGATGGAAATGGTAACCGGCCCCTTGAAAAATGCACCAGAGGAGGTAACAGCCCTGGTATAGTGAGTCTTTACTTATGAGGAAAGACATTTACCATGAAATGAAAAGTATAACAAAAAGAAATGGCCTTAGAAACCAAGGAAGATGTGGTTTGCTTAGAAATAGCCAAACCCAAACACCTGGGATGAAAGGAAACAACAATCTGTCCAGATTTGTGAATAACTTTAGTTTTATCCAAATAATAACTGAGCTATCTGTGCAAATCCAAGGTGTTAAGAACATTCTCACTGGCAGACTGCAGAGAAAGAAAAAAGGAAGGCAGATGAATAGACTGATTAAGGGACAATTCATTGTCCATCCTTGGCATAAAAAAAGGTTTACTACGAAGAGACACCATGTCTCTGTGAAAAAAGTACAGTTGTGTAAAATCTTACTAAACAGTAGATGTCCCTCCCTTCACTGTTGCAGTACTCTAGGCAGAAGAGATCTCCTGCCCAGGGCAGCCTGATGTTTGGTCAGTATACCAAAGCCTAATGATTTTAAGTCTGATCAGCTTTTTGTTTCCTGTCATCCCAGGACATTGGGTTTGGCTGTTTCTAAGCAAACCATCTCCTCCTGGATATCTAAGGCCATTTCCTTTTATTATACTTTTCATGGCAAATCTCTGTCTACTTCTGTTAGAGCTAATTCTACTAGGGCTGTTACCTCTTCTGGTGCCTTCTTCAAGGGGTTGGACACCAGTTCCATCCTTGAAGCTGCTACTTGGTCTTCAGTACTTACCTTTACTAAGCATTATAGGTTGGATATAGTTTTTAGGGCCAAGGTTTAGGTTTTGCTAGAACCATTTTATATGGGTTTGTTGAGGGCTCTTCTCAGCCTTCCACCTTCCATTCTGTTTCCTGAGCTTTTTTACTTTCCCGTCTGTTTAGAATACTGCACCAGTGATATAGAAGGACAGAGTGCAGTTGTGTAAAAGCTTACCATAACAGTAAATGTCTTTTTCTTCACCGTGGCAGTATTCACTCCCTCCAACAATTTCTTGTGTGTACTTTTTTTTTTTTTTTTTTTTTTTTTTTTTGCTTGTTTTAGATTCCTTTCTGGCTGAGGATTTCCCTTTTTCTTCTGAATTTTTTCCTTCTGGTTGTGCATGGACTCCTTTGTCCTGTGGAGACTGTTCTCTTCTGGAGGAATTCAGTTAATGGTAGATGGGTCTGTATATCCCATTTATGCTGTATGTTATGTGCGGCGAGTATAGGAGTGATGTATAGCATACATGATCATTAGACTTTGATATACTGGCCGAGCATTGGGCTGCCTGGGTGGGAGATTCCTTCTGTTTAGAATACTGCAACAGTGAAGAGAAGGACAGCTACTGTTATGGGAAGATTTTACACAACTGTACTTTTCAAAAAAGTTTTGAACCTCCCAAAACCAAGAACAGTCCAAGTCTGAATAACTATTAAGGGTACCTAGTGATCCCCTCCCACCTTGGGACCTGAAATCTGAATCTTCATTTTTCTCTTTGGCAACAGATTGTTTAAGACAAATGGGTTGTGAAAGTCATTCATCAAGGTTACAGATGGTGGTGGGAAGGAATGCCTCACTTCCAGGGAGTCATTCCTCCTCCTTCTCCAGATCAGACTCTTATTTCTACCTATTTTCATCACGTGCTGTCCCAAGGAATGATAGAACCATTTCCTCTTTTTCAGGTGGGGAAGAGTTTTTATTCAAGTATGATCCTTGCGCCAAAGAAAGAAAATGCTTGGAGGCCAATTCTGGATCTTTCTTTTCTAATTCTGTTTGTGATAGTGCCCAAATTCAAAATTATGTCACTTCACAACCTGTTACTCCTCCTCCCTCTTTCAAGTTTCCTGGTAATATTAGACTTAAAACATACTTTTCATCACATCCCTGTTCATTTAGACTTCAGACATTTCTTAGGATTTTGTGCATCTGGATCACATTATCAGATCTGATGTCTTTTTTTGTATGATTCAACATGTAGCTTCTTGGATCCTTCCAGATCCAATCTCGGTGCCTCATATCAAAGCTTTGGATCCTAGAGCTGTGACTCTTACCCTACCCACCATTCTCCTCTCCTGCCTGAATTACCTTGGGTCTCATTTGCCATCTGACTAAATCAGATGTGTGGACTGAGAGCTCCATTATTCTTCACAATAAGTGCAATTTTGTTCTTCCCCTTGCATACATTTGTGAAAGCTTTTGTAAGATTAGAGTAGCATTAGGGTTTTAGTAGTTGTTTAAAATAGATTATTGTGTTTTTTCTAGTTTTTTTTTAATCATTACTTGTGTGTGTGTTCAGTATGTACTATTAAGGTAATAGCTAGTTATCCAGATAAGTATAACTGAAATTTAAATAAATCACTTTATAGTTATTCTGATGTCAACAGGCTTTAAAAAGTGTTTGTCCTGTGGGCAAAGACTTATCACCTCAAGACCCACATTTGCAGTATATCTACTGTTTGGGGCCTTGCCATTTACAGGATCCATGCTCCATCTGCACTATGTTCAGTACCGGAGCCCTTCAGTGGCAAAGAGAGAAACTGATATTGAAAGGCCTTTTGTCCTCCACAGACAGGGTTTAAAATGTCTTCAGACTCAAATGCATCCACCTCTTCCCCTTCCTCTGAGATGAAAAGGGGTAAGGCATGGGAAATATCTAAAGAGAGAGAGTGAGAAAATAAAGAATAGAGATAAGGTGAAAGAGAAGTCTAATGACAAGAGACCTGATGATCGCCCAGAGAAAGCCAAGAAGAGTCTCTTGATTCCACAGCTATTGCAGGTCTGGCACCTAAAGTCTTGAGATAGTTGGATTTGACTGTTGTTAGGATACCGTCTCCCTCACCAAAAACATCTTTTACTCTGGAGCTTGTAAGTCCCAGGCTTCATTCTCCAATACTACAATATATGCATTTGAGGCCTGCTTTGCTAGCCTCATCCTCTAGATCTGGTTGATCTACTAGAAGCCTCAAATAATTTGTTGTCAGCTGAATAATGAGGAGGTTGAGGACAGATTCAGCTGGGAGTCCCCTTCCACCCTGACAGCTCATCATCCTATGCCATCTCCATTCCTGGAACCAGTGAACATCAAATCCATTCTTCCCATGGTACCAGCTTCAGAGTTGATAACCCTGGAGACTTTGGCTTCAACATCTTCCCTTTTTCACTCGACTCTGATGCATTCTGATTGAGTAAAGTCCCGGAGCTACAGTGTTGGTGTTAGAGCAACAGTGGAGTCAACCCCAAGATTTTAGGAGCAGTCCCTACCACTTGGGGATTTGGCATTGTACAGCTAATTTCTGAGGTCCTCGTCAGAGTGTTCAGCTCTTGAAACTGAGAAAGCTTCTGACTCTAGTAACCTAAGTGTCTCTTCTTCAGTTCCATTGGCTGAGTCTGCTTTCGAGGCTGTGGAGAGTTCCTTGGCCCGACCAAGATGACTGGTATGAACTCAGCATTCGTATCCATCCAGACTACTTCTGAAGACCACTCCTACTTCCTCACATTCTAGTAGAGAGGGACAGATGGATCCCTTAGACTTTGAGACTACTCAGCACTCGAGTCCCATGTCTGATTCAGATGTGTCCCCTTCAGGAGTCCCAAGGCACATTCCTCGGAAGAGGCTTTTGTAAGAGGATGCATACTGACTCCTGTCCTGAGTCTGCCAGTGATGACACTGACTTAGATGAGGGA
>NC_056735.1:1707033387-1707035887 GCF_019279795.1 Protopterus annectens
AGTCACTGCCCTTAAGGCCAAATAACACCAAACATACTTGTCATAGGTGACTCCATAGTCAGACACACTGACGTCCGCTCACCAGACTGAGTAAGGAGAAGGTCACAGTAAGCTGCCTGTCGGGCGCTAGAATCCGCCACATAACACAAGCACTCAGGTCTCTCAACAGCAGGTACAAGTACGACTCAGTCATTGTCCACGCTGGTGTCAACGACCTGAGACGCACCTCCTTGGACTACATGAAAAGAGACATTGAGGAGCTCTCTGATTATGTAGCCCAGGCAGGTATGACCCTGACCTTGAGCAGTATCCTACCTTCACCTAGAATGATGCCACAATACAGTGATAAGATGATCAGCTTTAATAATTGGCTTAAATTCTGGTGTCATTCAAAGGATCCAATGTCTGTCTGCCTGGGATGACATGCTGGACAAGCCACACTGCTCGCAAGGGACGGCTTGCACCTGTCACCCTAGGCTTCCGGATATTGGCAAAGGCTCTTGCCACCCCATAGTGCCTTTTAGGCAAGGCTCAAATTCTAAACCTACCACCCTAGAACACAAAAAGTAAAAAACTAAGGGTAATGCTGCTCAATGCCAGAAGTCTCAGTCTCAAGATGCACGCACTCGAGGCCCTTCTCAGTATGGAGAACATCGATGTCTGTGCTGTGACAGAAACCTGGTTCAAGGCTCCTGAGAGCACCCCAGCACTAGCAGGTTTCACCTCATATCATGCCTGGCCCCAAAATCCGGACAACACCAAGAAAGGAGGGTGTCCATATTCATAAAGGACACCCACACCTCAAGGTTGGTGGCAACGCATCGATGCATCGGAGACCATCCAGGTGCAATTAACCATAGGCAAGACTGCTCTGCAATTTGTAGCATGTTACAGGCCACCCTCTCAAACTCAGGAACCTCACATGGCCTTCCTGAAAACAATGGAGGGATAAATGTATCTCCAAACACCATCATACTAGGTGACTTCAACTACCCTAATATAGACTGGGAACACTACTCAAGCCCAAACACTCTAGCCCAAAGGTTCCTGGAGTTCATAAACTCAAATGCCATGGAACAACTAGTCACCATCCCCACAAGAGGAGAAAACATACTTGATCTCATCATCACGAACATGCGATCACAATGTTCAACACCGGAAGTATACCCCTCACTGGTGAGATCAGATCATAAACTAATCTCGCTGGAGGTCCTCATCCCGCCCCACCTGAAACAAAAAGACCACAGTGAAAAACTTCTCAAAGCCGACTTCACACTTCTAAAACTAGTGTGGTCTCCTTTAAGGCCCCTGAGCCAGTGGTAAACATTACTCAAACCGCTGAATCACTTACAAATGCCTTCTACCAGCACCTACAGGACTGCATGGATCAGGCAATCCCAAACAAAACTAAGACTCTTTGTACCAAAGGCAAGCGCCCAGTCTGGTGGACCCCAGCCATAAACAAGCTCTACAACAAAGGAGGAAGCTACTACAAGATAGAGCAAAATCCTTGAAAGGTAAGACACCTTTGATCATTATAAGTAAAAACTAAGAGCTCTCATAAAATCATCCAAGGCAAATTTGAGAGAAAATCGCCAAGGATTCAAAAGACAATCATAAGGCCTTCTTTAGCTATGTTAGAGACCTAGGAGGAAACTCCCAGATATGCTCAGAATTAGTTCAAAATGATGTGAAGGTTACTGAACCTACACACATTGCCAACATACTGGCTGACAGGTTCAGTGCAAACTTCTCCCCCTCCCCAAAGGAGAGATATCTATACCAGAGGATTGTAGCCCCCAAACATCTCCAACGCCCAGGTGAGAACTGCTCTCCAAAGCAAAACACAGCATCCATGGGACCGGATGGTGTCCCCGGCTGTGTGTTCCATGAACTCAATGAGGAATTAAACCCGCAGTTAGGACAGCTGTTTAATCTTAGCCTCACCTCAGGATACGCACTCCAAGGAGTGGCGCACGGCGACTGTGGTCCCACTTCACAAGGGCGGTGCCTCCACCGACCCTGGAAATTACCATCCCATTAGCTTGACAAGCCTTATCTGCAAAGCCATGGAGAGGATCATAATGGAACTCATAAATAAAGACATAGGGAACTTGCAGACTTTGGATCCAACCCAGTTTGGCTTTGTCAAAGGCAGATCATGCCTTTTAAACTTGGTTGACTTTTTCGAGACAGTCACCAAGGCCATTGATGAGGAAAGGCAGTCCATACAGCCTACCTTGACCTGGCAAAGGCCTTCACACAATACCCCACTCAGGTATCATCAAAACTCATCAGCTTGAATGTAAACCCATACATCACAAGATGGGTTGCAAACTGGCTAAGTGACAGAACCCACAGGGTCAGAGTTGCTGGAGCCATGTCAGACTCAATGCCTGTCACAAGTGCTGTCCCACAGGGCTCAGTCCTGGGTCCACTCTTGTTCGGCATCTACTTTTCTGAAGTACAAGCAAACACAGGAGGGTTATGGCTGACAAAG
>NC_056735.1:1707040887-1707043387 GCF_019279795.1 Protopterus annectens
AATGTATAGCTGATATCACCACCCATCACCAGCCTACAGTGGTGTGCGTGATGACATCAGCTACTGCCTGTTGGACTGGAGAGAATAGAAGAATATGAAGAGCAATGGCGGGGGAGATGGATCATGTGTGTATAACTTTTGCAGAGTCCATCCACATCATGTCCCAGCCTCCAGGTAAGAACATTGATTGTTCTTCAGACATTTCAGTTTATCTCTTTGGGCATTGCCATTTTACCTGCTATTGTTGGGCCATTATGTATACAAAGTTTATCTGCTGCCAAGTCATTTCTCTCTGTGGGCCATTTCAGTTTTGCTCCCTGCTGCTCATTCCAATTTAATCCGAGTGTGTAGTTGAGGCTGCATGTACTGCTGGCTTCAATTTATTTGATCTGAGCCCTGACCATAGCCATTTCAGTTAATTTTAAATGAGGTGTGCTGCTCGTCTCTTTTGCTGCTGCAGTTTCTTTTATATGCTTGTATCAGCTGGGCAAGTGTATTTGCTGCTCATTTAATTTATTTTATTTTGTTTGAGCCCCGAGCCATTTCTGTTTATTTTAAATGAGGTGTGCTTTTCAATGCCTTACTTTAGCTGCTTGGTGTGTGCTGCTCATTTGGATGTATTTTTATTTAGCTGCTGGTTTATCTGAGCCATGTTGTTCGTCGTTTCAGTGTATTTTAAATTGTATTGTGCTGGGAAATTATTTTTGGTGTTTGTGTGTGTGTGTATATGTATATGTATCTGTGCGTGATTACCTAGTATAAGCTCTATAAACTTCAGACTCCACTACTCTTTGTTGCTCTCTTTATCTGCCAGAATCTAACTTATTTTACTTAAAGGAGCTCCATGAACCATAACATAAAGAGACAAATGGAATAAGAAGCCACAAGAATCACTCCATTGCCATAAAGTCTTGACCTGGAAGAATACTTCAGGTCCTTTTGTTCTGCTGGGAGAAAGTGTTTAAACTACATACACTACTATGCTGAAATTTGATTGTAATGTGTTTTCACGTTATACCTGTTTCTTTAAGCTTAAACCCCTACAGTACATAGCATGCATATATACATTCAGCCTCATTTCTAAGACCTTTGTACTTTCCCTGTAAATATATTGACCCTAGCATGCAATTTTTGCCACATGATACAGACTGGCAATATGATTCCTCAGTATCTAATGAAACAATATTACATTACCCCCTGGTGGGAAAAATCGGAACCTAGTGGTAAACTTTGAAGCCAGCAATACAGATAAAGATGAAGGAAATTATGTTTTTCAGCCAGCAATAATGACTGCAATTGAAACTTTGCAGAATTTGTCCCTGTAGCCAGTTCATTTCCTTGGCTAAAATGTGCCTCTCAACAGAAAAGCTCATTTATTTATTTTAATTTATGTAGAAATTCACCTCTGAATTACCAGCTAGTTAGGTCTTTGCATTTCCCTCTTACACATGGGTAAGATGATCTTTTGTAAAGTGATGTGAAACAGAAAAGTTAAGATAATATGTTAAAATATATCGAATTAAGTCTGTTAATGTGCTCATATTACCATTTCACAGCCATTTACAACTGCAGTAAATGACATTTTTCATATTTTTAACTAAGGCTTGTTTCTGCATCGCATAAGATGGTTTTAAAATAACTGTTTAACATTTCACAATAAAATATGGCATCCCACAATTCCGTTGGGTGGGTGGGGTTATGTAATTATTTATGCAAATTATATGTTAATCAGCATGCATATTTGTATCTATTTTTCATAGGCCTTGTCAAGATTTTTGTTGTTCCAGGTTGAGAGGTGATTTGTTTTCTTTACCTTGTGTTTTACTTATATTTTGCTTTTAACTGCATATTATAATTTGAAAAGAGATCACAGCTCTGTCTCTTATGAGTCGGGCAGAAATCAGAACAGATCAGTTAAGGACTCACACATAAGATAGAACAGGTCCGTTAAGGTTAATTATCTGTGAACTCAGTGGGTGGAGCTAGGAACTAAACCTTCTATTTAAGGGGTAAAATAAAACATATCAGAGCTTTACTAGAAAGGCTCACCCAGACTCTGCTACACTTTGCTGTGAGGGAAAGGTTAGTTTGCTTTTTATTTGTTTTATTTTGTGTTACTTTGTTGCCTTTTTCTGTTTTGAATACTGTGATTTTTTTCTTTGCCTTGTGTTTTACTTGTATTCTGCTTTTAATTGCATATTAAAACTTGAAAAGAGACCACTCCTGTGAGTCGGGCAGAAATTATTTCCCCACCCTTCCACCCGGTTACTATTGTGTTCTTAAACACCACTGTCTTTCTAGTTGCCTACCCCTTATGTTAATTTGACCATATATCCCATTTCCTCTCTGCTTTTACTGGCTTGTGTGAGTAAGCACACGGTTATGATTTTGTGAAATCACTCCCCTTCAACTATTTAAATTTATTGGCCATCCTACTGTATTCCATAGTACCAGAATACAAAAGTGACCACCCCTTTTCAACCTGTCTTGCTGTTTTAAA